>NW_022097742.1:0-18901 GCF_006542625.1 Nomascus leucogenys
CTTACTTTTGATTGAGCAGTTCTGAAACACTCTTTCTGTAGAAACTGCAGTGGACATTCGGAGCGCTAAGGGGCCTACTGGAAAAAGGAATATCCAAATAAAAACTACACAGAAGCATTCTGTGAAACTTCTTTCTGTTCTGTGCATTCAACTAACAGATTGAAGCTTACTTTTGATTGAGCAGTTCTGAAACACTCTTTCTGTAGAAACTGCAAGTGGACATTCGAGCTAAGGGGCCTAAGTGGAAAAAGGAATATCTTCAAATAAAAACTACACAGAAGCATTCTGTGAAACTTTTTCTGTTCTGTGCATTCAACTAACAGAGTTGAAGCTTATTTTGATTGAGCAGTTCTGAAACACTCTTTCTGTAGAAACTGCAAGTGGACATTCTGAGCGCTAAGGGGCCTATAGGAAAAAGGAATATCTTCAAATAAAAACTACACAGAAGCATTCTGTGAAACTTCTTCTTCTGTTCTGCATTCAACTAACAGAGTTGAAGCTTACTTTTGATTGAGCAGTTCTGAAACACTCTTTCTGTAGAAACTGCAAGTGGACATTCGGAGCGCTAAGGGGCCTATAGTGGAAAAAGGAATATTCAAATAAAAACTACACAGAAGCATTCTGTGAAACTTCTTTCTGTTCTGTGCATTCAACTAACAGAGTTGAAGCTTACTTTTGATTGAGCAGTTCTGAAACACTCTTTCTGTAGAAACTGCAAGGGACATTCTGAACGCTAAGGGCCTATAGTGGAAAAAGGAATATCCAATAAAAACTACACAGAAGCATTCTGTGAAACCTTTCTGTTCTGTGCATTCAACTAACAGAGTTGAAGCTTACTTTTGATTGAGCAGTTCTGAAACACTCTTTCTGTAGAAACTGCAAGTGGACATTCGAGAGCTAAGGCCTATAAGGAAAAAGGAATATCTTCAAATAAAAACTACACAGAAGCATTCTGTGAAACTTCTTCTGTTCTGTGCATTCAACTAACAGAGTTGAAGCTTATTTTGATTGAGCAGTTCTGAAACACTCTTTCTGTAGAAACTGCAAGTGGACATTCTGAACGCTAAGGGCCTAGTTGGAAAAAGGAATATCTTCAAATAAAAACTACACAGAAGCATTCTGTGAAACTTCTTCTCTCTCTGTGCATTCAACTAACAGAGTTGAAGCTTACTTTTGATTGAGCAGTTCTGAAACACTCTTTCTGTAGAAACTGCAGT
This sequence comes from Nomascus leucogenys, assembly GCF_006542625.1. Classification (NCBI taxonomy): domain Eukaryota; kingdom Metazoa; phylum Chordata; class Mammalia; order Primates; family Hylobatidae; genus Nomascus; species Nomascus leucogenys. Next base: position 1,218 of record NW_022097742.1, read on the forward strand.
GGACATTCGGAGCGCTAAGGGGCCTATACTGGAAAAAGGAATATCTGCAAATAAAAACTACACAGAAGCATTCTGTGAAACTTTTTCTGTTCTGTGCATTCAACTAACAGATTTGAAGCTTACTTTTGATTGAGCAGTTCTGAAACACTCTTTCTGTAGAAACTGCAAGTGGACATTCGGAGCTAAGGGGCCTAGAGTGGAAAAAGGAATATCTTCAAATAAAAACTACACAGAAGCATTCTGTGAAACTTCTTCTGTTCTGTGCATTCAACTAACAGAGTTGAAGCTTACTTTTGATTGAGCAGTTCTGAAACACTCTTTCTGTAGAAACTGCAAGTGGACATTCGGACGCTAAGGGGCCTATAGTGGAAAAAGGAATATCTCAAATAAAAACTACACAGAAGCATTCTGTGAAACTTCTTTCTGTTCTGTCCATTCAACTAACAGAGTTGAAGCTTACTTTTGATTGAGCAGTTCTGAAACACCTTTCTGTAGAAACTGCAAGTGGACATTCTGCGCTAAGGGGCCTATAGTGGAAAAAGGAATATCTCAAATAAAAACTACACAGAAGCATTCTGTGAAACTTCTTTCTGTTCTGTGCATTCAACTAACAGAGTTGAAGCTTATTTTGATTGAGCAGTTCTGAAACACTCTTTCTGTAGAAACTGCAAGTGGACATTCTGGCTAAGGGGCCTATAGTGGAAAAAGGAATATCTCAAATAAAAACTACACAGAAGCATTCTGTGAATCTTCTTTCTGTTCTGTGCATTCAACTAACAGAGTTGAAGCTTACTTTTGATTGAGCAGTTCTGAAACACTCTTTCTGTAGAAACTGCAAGTGGACATTGAGCGCTAAGGGCTATAGTGGAAAAAGGAAATCTTCAAATAAAAACTACACAGAAGCATTCTGTGAAACTTCCTTCTGTTCTGTGCATTCAACTAACAGAGTTGAAGCTTACTTTTGATTGAGCAGTTCTGAAACACTCTTTCTGTAGAAACTGCAAGTGGACATTCGGACGCTAAGGGCCTATCTGGAAAAAGGAATATCTCAAATAAAAACTACACAGAAGCATTCTGTGAAACTTTTTCTGTTCTGTGCATTCAACTAACAGATTGAAGCTTACTTTTGATTGAGCAGTTCTGAAACACTCTTTCTGTAGAAACTGCAGTGGACATTCGGAGCGCTAAGGGCCTAACTGGAAAAAGAATATCTTCAAATAAAAACTACACAGAAGCATTCTGTGAAACTTCTTTCTGTTCTGCATTCAACTAACAGATTGAAGCTTACTTTTGATTGAGCAGTTCTGAAACACTCTTTCTGTAGAAACTGCAAGTGGACATTCGGAGCGCTAAGGGCCTATAGTGGAAAAAGGAATATCTCAAATAAAAACTACACAGAAGCATTCTGTGAAACTTCTTCTCTTCTGTGCATTCAACTAACAGAGTTGAAATTACTTTTGATTGAGCAGTTCTGAAACACTCTTTCTGTAGAAACTGCAGGTGGACATTCGGAGCGCTAAGGGGCCTATACTGGAAAAAGGAATATCTCAAATAAAAACTACACAGAAGCATTCTGTGAAACTTCTTTCTGTTCTGTGCATTCAACTAAGAGAGAGAAGCTTACTTTTGATTGAGCAGTTCTGAAACACTCTTCTGTAGAAACTGCAGTGACATTCTGAACGCTAAGGGCCTATAGTGGAAAAAGGAATATCTTCAAATAAAAACTGCACAGAAGCATTCAGTGAAACTTCTTTCTGTTCTGTGCATTCAACTAACAGAGTTGAAGCTTACTTTTGATTGAAGTTCTGAAACACTCTTTCTGTAGAAACTGCAAGTGGACATTCGGAGCGCTAAGGGCCTATAAGGAAAAAGGAATATCTTCAAATAAAAACTACACAGAAGCATTCTGTGAAACTTCTTTCTGTTCTGTGCATTCAACTAACAGAGTTGAAGCTTACTTTTGATTGAGCAGTTCTGAAACACTCTTTCTGTAGAAACTGCAGTGGACATTCTGAGCGCTAAGGGGCCTATAGTGGAAAAAGGAATATCTTCAAATAAAAACTACACAGAAGCATTCTGTGAAACTTCTTTCTGTTCTGTCCATTCAACTAACAGAGTTGAAGCTTATTTTGATTGAGCAGTTCTGAAACACTCTTTCTGTAGAAACTGCAAGTGGACATTCGGAGCGCTAAGGGCCTATAGTGGAAAAAGGAATATCTCAAATAAAAACTACACAGAAGCATTCTGTGAAACTTCTTCTGTTCTGTGCATTCAACTAACAGAGTTGAAGCTTACTTTTGATTGAGCAGTTCTGAAACACTCTTTCTGTAGAAACTGCAAGTGGACATTCGGACGCTAAGGGGCCTTGGAAAAAGGAATATCTTCAAATAAAAACTACACAGAAGCATTCTGTGAAACTTCTTCTTTCTGTGCATTCAACTAACAGAGTTGAAGCTTACTTTTGGAGCAGTTCTGAAACACTCTTTCTGTAGAAACTGCAAGTGGACATTCTGAACGCTAAGGGGCCTACTGGAAAAAGGAATATCTTCAAATAAAAACTACACAGAAGCATTCTGTGAAACTTCTTTCTGTTCTGTGCATTCAACTAACAGAGTTGAAAGCTTACTTTTGATTGAGCAGTTCTGAAACACTCTTTCTGTAGAAACTGCAAGTGGACATTCGGAGCGTAAGGGGCCTATACTGGAAAAAGAATATCTCAAATAAAAACTACACAGAAGCATTCTGTGAAACTTCTTCTGTTCTGTGCATTCAACTAACAGAGTTGAAGCTTACTTTTGATTGAGCAGTTCTGAAACACTCTTTCTGTAGAAACTGCAGTGACATTCTGAACGCTAAGGGCCTATGGAAAAAGGAATATCTTCAAATAAAAACTACACAGAAGCATTCTGTGAAACTTCTTTCTGTTCTGTGCATTCACTAACAGATTGAAGCTTACTTTTGATTGAGCAGTTCTGAAACACTCTTTCTGTAGAAACTGCAAGTGGACATTCGGAGCGCTAAGGGGCCTATACTGGAAAAGAAATATCTCAAATAAAAACTACACAGAAGCATTCTGTGAAACTTCTTTCTGTTCTCTGCATTCAACTAACAGAGTTGAAGCTTACTTTTGATTGAGCAGTTCTGAAACACTCTTTCTGTAGAAACTGCAAGTGGACATTCGGAGCGCTAAGGGCCTAGAGTGGAAAAAGGAATATCTTCAAATAAAAACTACACAGAAGCATTCTGTGAAACTTCTTTCTCTTCTGTGCATTCAACTAACAGAGTTGAAGCTTACTTTTGATTGAGCAGTTCTGAAACACTCTTTCTGTAGAAACTGCAAGTGGACATTCGGAGCACTAAGGGGCCTATACTGGAAAAAGATATATCTCCAAATAAAAACTACACAGAAGCATTCTGTGAAACTTCTTTCTGTTCTGTGCATTCAACTAAGAGAGTTGAAGCTTACTTTTGATTGAGCAGTTCTGAAACACTCTTTCTGTAGAAACTGCAGGACATTCTGAACGCTAAGGGCCTAAGTGGAAAAAGGAATATCTTCAAATAAAAACTACACAGAAGCATTCTGTGAAACTTCTTTCTGTTCTGTCCATTCAACTAACAGAGTTGAAGCTTACTTTTGATTGAGCAGTTCTGAAACACTCTTTCTGTAGAAACTGCAAGTGGACATTCGGAGCGCTAAGGCCTTATAGTGGAAAAAGAATATCTCAAATAAAAACTACACAGAAGCATTCTGTGAAACTTCTTTCTGTTCTGTGCATTCAACTAACAGAATGAAGCTTACTTTTGATTGAGCAGTTCTGAAACACTCTTTCTGTAGAAACTGCATGTGGACATTCGGAGCGCTCAGGGGCCTACAGTGGAAAAAGGAATTTCTTCAAATAAAAACTACACAGAAGCATTCTGTGAAACTTCTTTCTGTTCTGTCCATTCAACTAACAGAGTTGAAGCTTACTTTTGATTGAGCAGTTCTGAAACACTCTTTGTGTAGAAACTGCAGGAGGACATTCGAGCGCTAAGGGCCTATACTGGAAAAAGGAATATCTCAAATAAAAACTACACAGAAGCATTCTGTGAAACTTCTTCTTTCTGTGCATTCAACTAACAGAGTTGAAGCTTACTTTTGATTGAGCAGTTCTGAAACACTCTTTCTGTAGAAACTGCAAGTGGACATTCGGAGCGCTAAGGGCTATAGTGGAAAAAAAATTCAAATAAAAACTACACAGAAGCATTCTGTGAAACTTCTTCTGTTCTGTGCATTCAACTAACAGTTGAAGCTTACTTTGATTGAGCAGTTCTGAAACACTCTTTCTGTAGAAACTGCAGGGACATTCTGACGCTAAGGGGCCTATAGTGGAAAAAGGAATATCTCAAATAAAAACTACACAGAAGCATTCTGTGAAACTTCTTTTTTCTGTCCATTCAATAACAGAGTTGAAGCTTACTTTTGATTGAGCAGTTCTGAAACATCTTTCTGTAGAAACTGAAGTGGACATTCGAGAAGGGCCTATAGAGGAAAAAGGATATCTCAAATAAAAACTACACAGAAGCATTCTGTGAAACTTCTTTCTGTTCTGTGCATTCAACTAACAGAGTTGAAGCTTACTTGATTGAGCAGTTCTGAAACACTCTTTCTGTAGAAACTGCAAGTGGACATTCTGACGCTAAGGGGCTATATATGGAAAAAGGAATATCTTCAAATAAAAACTACACAGAAGCATTCTGTGAAACTTCTTCTCTTCTGTGCATTCAACTAACAGAGTTGAAGCTTACTTTTGATTGAGCAGTTCTGAAACACTCTTCTGTAGAAACTGCAGTGGACATTCGGAGCGCTAAGGGGCCTACTGGAAAAAGGAATATCTCAAATAAAAACTACACAGAAGCATTCTGTGAAACTTCTTTCTGTTCTGTGCATTCAACTAACAGAGTTGAAGCTTACTTTTGATTGAGCAGTTCTGAAACACACTTTCTGTAGAAACCAAGTGGACATTCGGAGCTAAGGGGCCTATAGTGGAAAAAGGAATATCTTCAAATAAAAACTACACAGAAGCATTCTGTGAAACTTCTTTCTGTTCTGTGCATTCAACTAACAGAGTTGAAGCTTACTTTTGATTGAGCAGTTCTGAAACACTCTTTCTGTAGAAACTGCAAGTGGACATTCTGAACGCTAAGGGGCCTCCTAGTGGAAAAAGGAATATCTTCAAATAAAAACTACACAGAAGCATTCTGTGAAACTTCTTTCTCTTCTGTGCATTCAACTAACAGAGTTGAAGCTTACTTTTGATTGAGCAGTTCTGAAACACTCTTTCTGTAGAAACTGCAAGTGGACATTCGGAGCGCTAAGGGGCCTAACTGGAAAAAGGAATATCCAAATAAAAACTACACAGAAGCATTCTGTGAAACTTCTTTCTGTTCTGTGCATTCAACTAACAGATGAAGCTTACTTTTGATTGAGCAGTTCTGAAACACTCTTTCTGTAGAAACTGCAAGTGGACATTCTGAGCTAAGGGGCCTAATGGAAAAAGGAATATCTTCAAATAAAAACTACACAGAAGCATTCTGTGAAACTTCTTTCTGTTCTGTGCATTCAACTAACAGAGTTGAAGCTTATTTTGATTGAGCAGTTCTGAAACACTCTTTCTGTAGAAACTGCAAGTGGACATTCTGAGCGCTAAGGGGCCTATACTGGAAAAAGAATATCCAAATAAAAACTACACAGAAGCATTCTGTGAAACTTCTTTCTGTGCATTCAACTAACAGAGTTGAAGCTTACTTTTGATTGAGCAGTTCTGAAACACTCTTTCTGTAGAAACTGCAAGTGGACATTCGGAGCGCTAAGGGCCTATAGTGGAAAAAGGAATATTCAAATAAAAACTACACAGAAGCATTCTGTGAAACTTCTCTGTTCTGTGCATTCAACTAACAAGTTGAAGCTTACTTTTGATTGAGCAGTTCTGAAACACTCTTTCTGTAGAAACTGCAGTGGACATTCGGAGCGCTAAGGGCCTATAGTGGAAAAAGGAATATCTCAATAAAAACTACACAGAAGCATTCTGTGAAACTTCTTTCTGTTCTGTGCATTCAACTAACAGAGTTGAAGCTTACTTTTGATTGAGCAGTTCTGAAACACTCTTTCTGTAGAAACTGCAAGTGGACATTCGAGAGCTAAGGCCTATAGGAAAAAGGAATATCTTCAAATAAAAACTACACAGAAGCATTCTGTGAAACTTCTTTCTGTTCTGTGCATTCAACTAACAGAGTTGAAGCTTATTTTGATTGAGCAGTTCTGAAACACTCTTTCTGTAGAAACTGCAAGTGGACATTCGGACGCTAAGGGCCTATACTGGAAAAAAATATCTCAAATAAAAACTACACAGAAGCATTCTGTGAAACTTCTTTCTGTTCTGGCATTCAACTAACAGAGTTGAAGCTTACTTTTGATTGAGCAGTTCTGAAACACTCTTTCTGTAGAAACTGCAGTGGACATTCGGAGCGCTAAGGGGCCTATAGTGGAAAAAGGAATATCTTCAAATAAAAACTACACAGAAGCATTCTGTGAAACTTTCTGTTCTGTGCATTCAACTAACAGAGTTGAAGCTTACTTTTGATTGAGCAGTTCTGAAACACTCTTTCTGTAGAAACTGCAAGTGGACATTCGGAGCGCTAAGGGCCTATAGTGGAAAAAGGAATATCTTCAAATAAAAACTACACAGAAGCATTCTGTGAAACTTCTTTCTGTTCTGTGCATTCAACTAACAGAGTTGAAGCTTACTTTTGATTGAGCAGTTCTGAAACACTCTTTCTGTAGAAACTGCAAGTGGACATTCGGAGCTAAGGGGCCTATAGTGGAAAAAGGAATATCTTCAAATAAAAACTACACAGAAGCATTCTGTGAAACTTCTTTCTGTTCTGTGCATTCAACTAACAGAGTTGAAGCTTACTTTTGATTGAGCAGTTCTGAAACACTCTTTCTGTAGAAACTGCAAGTGGACATTCGGAGCGCTAAGGGGCCTATACTGGAAAAAGAATATCTCAAATAAAAACTACACAGAAGCATTCTGTGAAACTTCTTTCTGTTCTGTCATTCAACTAACAGAGTTGAAGCTTACTTTTGATTGAGCAGTTCTGAAACACTCTTTCTGTAGAAACTGCAAGGGACATTCTGGCGCTAAGGGGCCTATAGTGGAAAAAGGAATATCTTCAAATAAAAACTACACAGAAGCATTCTGTGAAACTTCTTTCTGTTCTGTGCATTCAACTAACAGAGTTGAAGCTTACTTTGATTGAGCAGTTCTGAAACACTCTTTCTGTAGAAACTGCAAGTGGACATTCGGAGCGCTAAGGGGCCTATAGTGGAAAAGGAATATCTTCAAATAAAAACTACACAGAAGCATTCTGTGAAACTTCTTTCTGTTCTGTGCATTCAACTAACAGAGTTGAAGCTTACTTTTGATTGAGCAGTTCTGAAACACTCTTTCTGTAGAAACTGCAAGTGGACATTCGGACGCTAAGGGCCTATAGTGGAAAAAGGAATATCTTCAAATAAAAACTACACAGAAGCATTCTGTGAAACTTCTTTCTGTTCTGTGCATTCAACTAACAGAGTTGAAGCTTACTTTTGATTGAGCAGTTCTGAAACACTCTTTCTGTAGAAACTGCAAGTGGACATTCGGAGCGCTAAGGGGCCTATAGTGGAAAAAGGAATATCTTCAAATAAAAACTACACAGAAGCATTCTGTGAAACTTCTTTCTGTTCTGTGCATTCAACTAACAGATTTGAAGCTTACTTTTGATTGAGCAGTTCTGAAACACTCTTTCTGTAGAAACTGCAAGTGGACATTCGGAGCGCTAAGGGGCCTATACTGGAAAAAGGAATATCTTCAAATAAAAACTACACAGAAGCATTCTGTGAAACTTCTTTCTGTTCTGTGCATTCAACTAACAGAGTTGAAGCTTACTTTTGATTGAGCAGTTCTGAAACACTCTTTCTGTAGAAACTGCAAGTGGACATTCGGAGCGCTAAGGGCCTATACTGGAAAAAGGAATATCTTCAAATAAAAACTACACAGAAGCATTCTGTGAAACTTCTTTCTGTTCTGTCATTCAACTAACAGAGTTGAAGCTTACTTTTGATTGAGCAGTTCTGAAACACTCTTTCTGTAGAAACTGCAGTGGACATTCTGAACGCTAAGGGTCCTATAGTGGAAAAAGGAATATCTTCAAATAAAAACTACACAGAAGCATTCTGTGAAACTTCTTTCTGTTCTGTGCATTCAACTAACAGAGTTGAAGCTTACTTTTGATTGAGCAGTTCTGAAACACTCTTTCTGTAGAAACTGCAAGTGGACATTCGGAGCGCTAAGGGCCTATAGTGGAAAAAGGAATATCTAATAAAAACTACACAGAAGCATTCTGTGAAACTTCTTTCTGTTCTGTGCATTCAACTAACAGAGAAGCTTACTTTGATTGAGCAGTTCTGAAACACTCTTTCTGTAGAAACTGCAAGTGGACATTCGGAGCGCTAAGGGGCCTAAGTGGAAAAAGGAATATCTTCAAATAAAAAACTCACAGAAGCATTCTGTGAAACTTCTTTCTGTTCTGTGCATTCAACTAACAGAGTTGAAGCTTACTTTTGATTGAGCAGTTCTGAAACACTCTTTCTGTAGAAACTGCAAGTGGACATTCGAGCGCTAAGGGGCCTATACTGGAAAAAGGAATATCTCAAATAAAAACTACACAGAAGCATTCTGTGAAACTTCTTTCTGTTCTGTGCATTCAACTAACAGAGTTGAAGCTTACTTTTGATTGAGCAGTTCTGAAACACTCTTTCTGTAGAAACTGCAAGTGGACATTCGGAGCGCTAAGGGGCCTATAGTGGAAAAGGAAAATTCAAATAAAAACTACACAGAAGCATTCTGTGAAACTTCTTTCTGTTCTGCATTCAACTAACAGAGTTGAAGCTTACTTTTGATTGAGCAGTTCTGAAACACTCTTTCTGTAGAAACTGCAAGTGGACATTCTGAACGCTAAGGGGCCTATAGTGGAAAAAGGAATATCTCAAATAAAAACTACACAGAAGCATTCTGTGAAACTTCTTTCTGTTCTGTGCATTCAACTAACAGAGTTGAAGCTTACTTTTGATTGAGCAGTTCTGAAACAACTTTCTGTAGAAACTGCAAGTGGACATTCGGAAGAAGGGCCTATAGAGGAAAAAGGAATATCTTCAAATAAAAACTACACAGAAGCATTCTGTGAAACTTCTTTCTGTTCTGTGCATTCAACTAACAGAGTTGAAGCTTATTTGATTGAGCAGTTCTGAAACACTCTTTCTGTAGAAACTGCAAGTGGACATTCGGACGCTAAGGGCCTATACTGGAAAAAGGAATACTTCAAATAAAAACTACACAGAAGCATTCTGTGAAACTTCTTTCTGTTCTGTGCATTCAACTAACAGAGTTGAAGCTTACTTTTGATTGAGCAGTTCTGAAACACTCTTTCTGTAGAAACTGCAGTGGACATTCGGAGCGCTAAGGGCCTATACTGGAAAAAGGAATATCTTCAAATAAAAACTACACAGAAGCATTCTGTGAAACTTCTTTCTGTTCTGTGCATTCAACTAACAGAGTTGAAGCTTACTTTTGATTGAGCAGTTCTGAAACACTCTTTCTGTAGAAACTGCAAGTGGACATTCGGAGCGCTAAGGGCCTAAGTGGAAAAAGGAATATCTTCAAATAAAAACTACACAGAAGCATTCTGTGAAACTTCTTCTGTTCTGTGCATTCAACTAACAGAGTTGAAGCTTACTTTTGATTGAGCAGTTCTGAAACACTCTTTCTGTAGAAACTGCAGTGGACATTCTGACGCTAAGGGGCCTACTGGAAAAAGGAATATCTTCAAATAAAAACTACACAGAAGCATTCTGTGAAACTTCTTTCTGTTCTGTGCATTCAACTAACAGAGTTGAAGCTTACTTTTGATTGAGCAGTTCTGAAACACTCTTTCTGTAGAAACTGCAAGTGGACATTCGGAGCGCTAAGGGCCTATACTGGAAAAAGAATATCCAAATAAAAACTACACAGAAGCATTCTGTGAAACTTCTTTCTTCTGTGCATTCAACTAACAGAGTTGAAGCTTACTTTTGATTGAGCAGTTCTGAAACACTCTTTCTGTAGAAACTGCAAGTGGACATTCTGAACGCTAAGGGGCCTAAAGTGGAAAAAGGAATATCTTCAAATAAAAACTACACAGAAGCATTCTGTGAAACTTCTTTCTGTTCTGTGCATTCAACTAACAGAGTTGAAGCTTACTTTTGATTGAGCAGTTCTGAAACACTCTTTCTGTAGAAACTGCAAGTGGACATTCGGAGCGCTAAGGGGCCTATAAGTGGAAAAAGAATATCTCAAATAAAAACTACACAGAAGCATTCTGTGAAACTTCTTTCTGTTCTGTGCATTCAACTAACAGAGTTGAAGCTTACTTTTGATTGAGCAGTTCTGAAACACTCTTTCTGTAGAAACTGCAGTGGACATTCGGAGCGCTAAGGGGCCTAGTGGAAAAAGGAATATCTTCAAATAAAAACTACACAGAAGCATTCTGTGAAACTTCTTTCTGTTCTGTGCATTCAACTAACAGAGTTGAAGCTTACTTTTGATTGAGCAGTTCTGAAACACTCTTTCTGTAGAAACTGCAAGTGGACATTCGAGCGCTAAGGGGCCTATACTGGAAAAAAATATCCAAATAAAAACTACACAGAAGCATTCTGTGAAACTTCTTCTTTTCTGTGCATTCAACTAACAGAGTTGAAGCTTACTTTTGATTGAGCAGTTCTGAAACACTCTTTCTGTAGAAACTGCAAGTGGACATTCGGAGCGCTAAGGGGCCTATAGTGGAAAAAGGAATATCTTCAAATAAAAACTACACAGAAAGCATTCTGTGAAACTTCTCTGTTCTGTGCATTCAACTAACAGAGTTGAAGCTTACTTTGATTGAGCAGTTCTGAAACACTCTTTCTGTAGAAACTGCAAGTGGACATTCTGAACGCTAAGGGGCCTATAGTGGAAAAAGGAATATCTTCAAATAAAAACTACACAGAAGCATTCTGTGAAACTTCTTTCTGTTCTGTCCATTCAAATAACAGAGTTGAAGCTTACTTTTGATTGAGCAGTTCTGAAACACTTTCTGTAGAAACTGCAAGTGGACTTCGAAGAAAGGCCTATAGATGGAAAAAGGAATATCTTCAAATAAAAAACTACACAGAAGCATTCTGTGAAACTTCTTTCTGTTCTGTGCATTCACTAACAGAGTTGAAGCTTATTTTGATTGAGCAGTTCTGAAACACTCTTTCTGTAGAAACTGCAGTGGACATTCGGACGCTAAGGGGCCTATTGGAAAAAGGAATATCTTCAAATAAAAACTACACAGAAGCATTCTGTGAAACTTCTTTCTGTTCTGTGCATTCAACTAACAGAGTTGAAGCTTACTTTTGATTGAGCAGTTCTGAAACACTCTTTCTGTAGAAACTGCAAGTGGACATTCGGAGCTAAGGGCCTATTGGAAAAAGGAATATCTTCAAATAAAAACTACACAGAAGCATTCTGTGAAACTTCTTTCTGTTCTGTGCATTCAACTAACAGATTGAAGCTTACTTTTGATTGAGCAGTTCTGAAACACTCTTTCTGTAGAAACTGCAAGTGGACATTCGGAGCGCTAAGGGGCCTATAGTGGAAAAAGGAATATCTTCAAAAAAAACTACACAGAAGCATTCTGTGAAACTTCTTCTGTTCTGTGCATTCAACTAACAGAGTTGAAGCTTACTTTTTGATTGAGCAGTTCTGAAACACTCTTTCTGTAGAAACTGCAAGTGGACATTCTGAACGCTAAGGGGCCTATAGTGGAAAAAGGAATATCTTCAAATAAAAACTACACAGAAGCATTCTGTGAAACTTCTTTCTGTTCTGTCCATTCAACTAACAGAGTTGAAGCTTACTTTTGATTGAGCAGTTCTGAAACACACTTTCTGTAGAAACTGCAAGTGGACATTCGGAGCGCAAAGGGCCTATAGGGAAAAAGAATATCTCAATAAAAACTACACAGAAGCATTCTGTGAAACTTCTTTCTGTTCTGTGCATTCAACTAACAGGTTGAAGCTTACTTTTGATTGAGCAGTTCTGAAACACTCTTTCTGTAGAAACTGCAAGTGGACATTCTGGGCTAAGGCCTATAGTGGAAAAAGGAATATCTTCAAATAAAAACTACACAGAAGCATTCTGTGAAACTTCTTTCTGTTCTGTGCATTCAACTAACAGAGTTGAAGCTTACTTTTGATTGAGCAGTTCTGAAACACTCTTTCTGTAGAAACTGCAAGTGGACATTCGGAGCGCTAAGGGGCCTATACTGGAAAAAGGAATATCTTCAAATAAAAACTACACAGAAGCATTCTGTGAAACTTCTTCTGTTCTGTGCATTCAACTAACAGAGTTGAAGCTTACTTTATTGAGCATTCTGAAACACTCTTTCTGTAGAAACTGCAGTGGACATTCGGACGCTAAGGGCCTCTGGAAAAAGGAATATCTTCAAATAAAAACTACACAGAAGCATTCTGTGAAACTTCTTTCTCTTCTGCATTCACTAACAGATTGAAGCTTACTTTGGAGCAGTTCTGAAACACTCTTTCTGTAGAAACTGCAGTGGACATTCGGAGCGCTAAGGGGCCTAACTGGAAAAAGAATATCTCAAATAAAAACTACACAGAAGCATTCTGTGAAACTTCTTTCTGTTCTCTGCATTCAACTAACAGAGTTGAAGCTTACTTTTGATTGAGCAGTTCTGAAACACTCTTTCTGTAGAAACTGCAAGTGGACATTCGGAGCCTAAGGGGCCTAGTGGAAAAAGGAATATCTTCAAATAAAAACTACACAGAAGCATTCTGTGAAACTTCTTCTCTTCTGTGCATTCAACTAACAGAGTTGAATATTACTTTTGATTGAGCAGTTCTGAAACACTCTTTCTGTAGAAACTGCAAGTGGACATTCGGAGCCTAAGGGGCCTATACTGGAAAAAAATATCTCAAATAAAAACTACACAGAAGCATTCTGTGAAACTTCTTTCTGTTCTGTCCATTCAACTAAGAGAGACGAAGCTTACTTTTGATTGAGCAGTTCTGAAACACTTTCTGTAGAAACTGCAGTGGACATTCTGAACGCTAAGGGTCCTAAAGTGGAAAAAGAATATTCAAATAAAAACTACACAGAAGCATTCTGTGAAACTTCTTTCTGTTCTGTGCATTCAACTAACAGAGTTGAAGCTTACTTTTGATTGAGCAGTTCTGAAACACACTTTCTGTAGAAACTGCAAGTGGACATTCGGAGCGCAAGGGCCTATAGAGGAAAAAGAATATCTCAAATAAAAACTACACAGAAGCATTCTGTGAAACTTCTTTCTGTTCTGTGCATTCAACTAACAGATGAAGCTTACTTTTGATTGAGCAGTTCTGAAACACTCTTTCTGTAGAAACTGCAGTGGACATTCGGAGCGCTAAGGGGCCTACAGTGGAAAAAGGAATTCTTCAAATAAAAACTACACAGAAGCATTCTGTGAAACTTCTTTCTGTTCTGTGCATTCAACTAACAGAGTTGAAGCTTATTTGATTGAGCAGTTCTGAAACACTCTTTCTGTAGAAACTGCAAGTGGACATTCGAGCGCTAAGGGGCCTATACTGGAAAAAGGAATATCTACCAATAAAAACTACACAGAAGCATTCTGTGAAACTTCCTTCTTTCTGTGCATTCAACTAACAGAGTTGAAGCTTACTTTTGATTGAGCAGTTCTGAAACACTCTTTCTGTAGAAACTGCAAGTGGACATTCGGAGCGCTAAGGGGCCTATAGTGGAAAAAAAATATTCAAATAAAAACTACACAGAAGCATTCTGTGAAACTTCTTTCTGTTCTGTCCATTCAACTAACAGAGTTGAAGCTTACTTTTGATTGAGCAGTTCTGAAACACTCTTTCTGTAGAAACTGCAGGAGGACATTCTGAACGCTAAGGGCCTATAGTGGAAAAAGGAATATCTCAAATAAAAACTACACAGAAGCATTCTGTGAAACTTCTTTCTGTTCTGTCCATTCAACTAACAGAGTTGAAGCTTACTTTTGATTGAGCAGTTCTGAAACATCTTTCTGTAGAAACTGAAAGTGGACATTCCGAGGGGCCTATAGAGGAAAAAGGGATATCTTCAAATAAAAACTACACAGAAGCATTCTGTGAAACTTCTTTCTGTTCTGTGCATTCAACTAACAGAGTTGAAGCTTAGTTGATTGAGCAGTTCTGAAACACTCTTTCTGTAGAAACTGCAAGTGGACATTCGGACGCTAAGGGGCCTATACTGGAAAAAGGATATCTTCAAATAAAAACTACACAGAAGCATTCTGTGAAACTTTCTTCTTCTGTGCATTCAACTAACAGAGTTGAAGCTTACTTTTGATTGAGCAGTTCTGAAACACTCTTTCTGTAGAAACTGCAGTGGACATTCGGAGCGCTAAGGGGCCTATACTGGAAAAAGGATATCTCAAATAAAAACTACACAGAAGCATTCTGTGAAACTTCTTCTGTTCTGTGCATTCAACTAACAGAGTTGAAGCTTACTTTTGATTGAGCAGTTCTGAAACACTCTTTCTGTAGAAACTGCAAGGGACATTCTGAACGCTAAGGGGCCTATAGTGGAAAAAGGAATATCTTCAAATAAAAACTACACAGAAGCATTCTGTGAAACTTCTTCTGTTCTGTGCATTCAACTAACAGAGTTGAAGCTTACTTTTGATTGAGCAGTTCTGAAACACTCTTTCTGTAGAAACTGCAAGTGGACATTCTGAGCGCTAAGGGGCCTATAGTGGAAAAGGAATATCTTCAAATAAAAATACACAGAAGCATTCTGTGAAACTTCTTTCTGTTCTGTCCATTCAACTAACAGAGTTGAAGCTTACTTTTGATTGAGCAGTTCTGAAACACTCTTTCTGTAGAAACTGCAAGTGGACATTCTGGACGCTAAGGGGCCTATTGGAAAAAGGAATATCTTCAAATAAAAACTACACAGAAGCATTCTGTGAAACTTCTTTCTGTTCTGTGCATTCAACTAACAGAGGAAGCTTACTTTTGATTGAGCAGTTCTGAAACACTCTTTCTGTAGAAACTGCAAGTGGACATTCGGAGCGCTAAGGGCCTACTGGAAAAAGGAATATCTTCAAATAAAAACTACACAGAAGCATTCTGTGAAACTTCTTTCTGTTCTGTGCATTCAACTAACAGAGTTGAAGCTTACTTTTGATTGAGCAGTTCTGAAACACTCTTTCTGTAGAAACTGCAAGTGGACATTCTGAACGCTAAGGGCCCTATACTGGAAAAAGGAATATCTTCAAAAAAAACTACACAGAAGCATTCTGTGAAACTTCTTTCTGTTCTGTGCATTCACTAACAGAGTTGAAGCTTACTTTTGATTGAGCAGTCTGAAACACTCTTTCTGTAGAAACTGCAGTGGACATTCGGAGCGCTAAGGGGCCTCTGGAAAAAGAATATCTCAAATAAAAACTACACAGAAGCATTCTGTGAAACTTCTTTCTGTTCTGTGCATTCAACTAACAGATTGAAGCTTACTTTTGATTGAGCAGTTCTGAAACACTCTTTCTGTAGAAACTGCAAGTGGACATTCGGAGCGCTAAGGGGCCTAGATGGAAAAAGGAATATCTTCAAATAAAAACTCACAGAAGCATTCTGTGAAACTTCTTTCTTCTGTGCATTCAACTAACAGAGTTGAAGCTTACTTTTGATTGAGCAGTTCTGAAACACTCTTTCTGTAGAAACTGCAAGTGGACATTCGGAGCACTAAGGGGCCTATACTGGAAAAAGGAATATCTCAAATAAAAACTACACAGAAGCATTCTGTGAAACTTCTTTCTGTTCTGTGCATTCAACTAACAGAGTTGAAAGCTTACTTTTGATTGAGCAGTTCTGAAACACTCTTTCTGTAGAAACTGCAGTGGACATTCTGAAGCGCTAAGGGCCTATACTGGAAAAAGAATATCTTCAAATAAAAACTACACAGAAGCATTCTGTGAAACTTCTTTCTGTTCTGTCCATTCAACTAACAGAGTTGAAGCTTACTTTTGATTGAGCAGTTCTGAAACACTCTTTCTGTAGAAACTGCAGTGGACATTCGGACGCTAAGGGCCTTAGTGGAAAAAGGAATATCTCAAATAAAAACTACACAGAAGCATTCTGTGAAACTTCTTTCTGTTCTGTGCATTCAACTAACAGATTTGAAGCTTACTTTTGATTGAGCAGTTCTGAAACACTCTTTCTGTAGAAACTGCAAGTGGACATTCGGAGCGCTAAGGGGCCTATAGTGGAAAAAGGAATATCTTCAAATAAAAACTACACAGAAGCATTCTGTGAAACTTCTTTCTGTTCTGCATTCAACTAACAGAGTTGAAGCTTACTTTTGATTGAGCAGTTCTGAACACTCTTTCTGTAGAAACTGCAGTGACATTCGAGCGCTAAGGGGCCTACTGGAAAAAGGAATATCTTCAAATAAAAACTACACAGAAGCATTCTGTGAAACTTCCTTCTGTTCTGTCCATTCAACTAACAGAGTTGAAGCTTACTTTTGATTGAGCAGTTCTGAAACACTCTTTCTGTAGAAACTGCAAGTGGACATTCGGAGCGCTAAGGGGCCTATACTGGAAAAAGGAATATCTACAAATAAAAACTACACAGAAGCATTCTGTGAAACTTCTTTCTGTTCTGTGCATTCAACTAACAGAGTTGAAGCTTACTTTTGATTGAGCAGTTCTGAAACACTCTTTCTGTAGAAACTGCAGGACATTCGGAGCGCTAAGGGGCCTAGTGGAAAAAAATATTCAAATAAAAACTACACAGAAGCATTCTGTGAAACTTCTTTCTGTTCTGTCCATTCAACTAACAGAGTTGAAGCTTACTTTTGATTGAGCAGTTCTGAAACACTCTTTCTGTAGAAACTGCAAGTGGACATTCGGAGCTAAGGGGCCTAGAGGAAAAAGGAATATCTTCAAATAAAAACTACACAGAAGCATTCTGTGAAACTTCTTTCTGTTCTGTGCATTCAACTAACAGAGTTGAAGCTTACTTTGATTGAGCAGTTCTGAAACACTCTTTCTGTAGAAACTGCAAGTGGACATTCGAAGGCCTATAGGAAAAAGGAATATCTTCAAATAAAAACTACACAGAAGCATTCTGTGAAACTTCTTTCTGTTCTGTGCATTCAACTAACAGAGTTGAAGCTTACTTTTGATTGAGCAGTCTGAAACACTCTTTCTGTAGAAACTGCAAGTGGACATTCGGAGCGCTAAGGGGCCTATACTGGAAAAAGGAATATCTCAAATAAAAACTACACAGAAGCATTCTGTGAAACTTCTTTCTGTTCTGCATTCAACTAACAGAGTTGAAGCTTACTTTTGATTGAGCAGTTCTGAAACACTCTTTCTGTAGAAACTGCAAGTGGACATTCGGAGCGCTAAGGGGCCTATAGTGGAAAAAGGAATATCTTCAATAAAAACTACACAGAAGCATTCTGTGAAACTTCTTCTGTTCTGTGCATTCAACTAACAGAGTTGAAGCTTACTTTTGATTGAGCAGTTCTGAA
>NW_022097743.1:0-86977 GCF_006542625.1 Nomascus leucogenys
CAAATAGAATATTCATGAGCCTCCTCCTGAAACCAGCAGCCTAGAGATAATTTTATAAATTGGATACGAGGTGGAAATCTATACTTTTTAAGTTTTTGAAACATTAGCTTCCCAGGGAAGAAAATCAAATTCATAAGATATGTTAGGACAATTTAACTCAAGATGTTCAAAACTGAAATGACATATTCTACAATATGTGACAAAACCACCCCCTAACAACTTAAAGAAAAACAGGGATTGACCTTAAAGACCTGCTTTCCTCAGCCTCCAGCCAATCAGTTTTCAAATCTTGCATTTTATTATGAAAGGCCGTTATCCCTCTCGTCTCTTGTTTCTAGACTTGGCACATATCTAAGTTTGTTACCTCTATCTACTGACTGTTGCTGGATTCTGAGTGTTTCTCCCTCACATAGGATTCTAGAACACTGATGCTTGGTTCTTAGTGTTTCTCCCTCACATAGGATTCTAGAACACTGCTACAACGTTGTGAATGTTTGTCCTCACAAACTATCCTAGAACACTGCTGCTGGTTTCTGAGTGTTTGTCCGTCTCAAATTATTCTAGAACACTGCTGCTGGGTTCTGAGTGTTTGTCCCTCACACAGGATTCCATACCCCTGCTGCTGGGATCTAACTGTTTGTCCCTCACATAGGATTTGAGAACACTGCTGCTGAATTCTGAGTGTTTGTCCCTCACATGGGATTCCAAAACACTGCTGCTGGGATCAGAGTGTTTGTCCCTCACATACAATTCCCAAACACTGTCAAGAGATTCTTAATGTTTCCTCCTCACAAAGGATTCAAGAACACTGCTTCTAGGTTCTGAGTGTTTGTCCCTCACATGGGATTCCAGAACACTGCTGCTGGTTTCTGAGTGTTTGTCCCTCACAAAGGATTACAGAAGACTGCTAAAACTGTCTGAATGATTGTCCCTCAGATAAGATTCCAGAACACAGTGCCTGGGTTCTGAATGTTTGTCCCCCACATAGGATTCCAAAAGACTTCTAAGAGCGTCTGAATATTTGTCACTCAGATAGGATTCTGGAACACTGTGGCTGGGTTCTGAGTGTTTTCCTTCTCATAGGATTCCAGAACACTGCTGTTGGGATCTGAGTGTTTATTCCTCACATAGGATTCCAGAACACTACTGCTGGGTCTGAGTGTTGTCCCTCACAGAGGATTCCAGAACACTGCTGCTGGATTCTGAGGGTCTGTCACTCACATAAGATTTCAGAGCACTGCTACGAGGGTCTGACTGTTGGTTCATCACAAAGGATTCCAGAACACTGAAGCTGGGTTCTGAGTCTTTGTCCCTCACAGGGGATTCCAGAACACTGCTTTGAGGGTCTGAATGTTTGTCCCTCACAAAGGATTCTAGAACATTGCTGCTGGGTTCTGAGTGTTTGTCTCTCACATAGGATTCCAGAGCACTGCTGCTGGGTTCTGAGTGTTTGTCCCTCACAAAGGATTCCAGAACACTTCTACGAGTGTCTGAATGTTTGTCCCACTACAAAATTCCAGAACAGAGTGGCTGGGTTCTGAGTGTTTGTCCCTCATATAGGATTCCTGAAGACTTCTACAAGGGTCTGAATCTTTGTCCCTCCGATAGGATTCCAGAACACTGCTGCTGGGTTCTGAGGGTTTGTCCCTCACATAGGATACCAGAACACTGCTACAATCATCTGCATCTGTGTCCATCATAAAGAATTATAGAACACTGCTGCTGGGTTCTGAATTTTTGTCCCTTACATAGGATTCCAGAACCCTGCTGCTGGGTTCTGAGTGTTTGTCCCTCAAATAGGATTCCAGAACACTGCTGCTGGGTTCAGAGTGTTTGTCCCTCACATACGATTCCACAACACGCTACGAGTTTCTTAAAGTTTGTCCCTCAGAAAAGTTTCTAGAACACCGCTGCTGGTTTCTGAGTGTTTGTCTCTCACAAAGGATTCTGGAGTATTGCTGCTAGGTTCTGAGTGTTTGTCCCTCACATAGGATTCCAGAACACAGCTACTGTATTCTGAGTGTTTTTCACTCACGTAGGATTCCAGGGCACTGCTGCTGGGAACTGAGTGTTTGTCCCTCACAGAGGATTCCAGAACTCTGCTGCTGAATTCTGAGTTTTTGTCACTCACAAAGGATTCTAGAACACTGAAGCTGGGTTCTGAGTGTTTGCCACTCACAAAGGATTCTAGAACACTGCAGCTGGGTTCTGAGTGTTTGTTCCTCAAAAAGGATTCCAGAGTTCCACTGCTGGGTTCCGAGTGTTTGTCCCTCACATAGGATTCCTGAACACGTGTACAGGTTACTGAGGGTTTGTCCCTCACAAAGGTTTCCAGAACACTGCTGCTGGGTTCCGAATGTTGGTCCCTCACAAAGATTACAGAACAATTCTAAGAGTGTCTGAATGTTTGTCCCTCAGATAGGATTCCAGAACACAGTGGCTGGGTTCTGATTGTTTGTCCCTCACATAGGATTCCAGAACACCTCTATGAGTGTCTGAATGTTTGTCCCTCAGATAGGATTCTAGAACAGAGTCTCTGGGTTCTGAATATTTGTCACTCACAAAGGATTCCAGAACACTGCTGCTGGGTTTTGAGTGTGTGCCCCTCACATAGGATTCTAGAACCCTGTTGCTGGGTTCTGAGTGTTTGTCCCTCACATAGGACACCAGAACAGTGCTGCTGGGTTCCGAATGTTGGTCCCTCACAAAGATTACAGAACAATTCTAAGAGTGTCTGAATGTTTGTCCCTCAGATAGGATTCCAGAACACAGTGGCTGGGTTCTGATTGTTTGTCCCTCACATAGGATTCCAGAACACCTCTATGAGTGTCTGAATGTTTGTCCCTCAGATAGGATTCTAGAACAGAGTCTCTGGGTTCTGAATATTTGTCACTCACAAAGGATTCCAGAACACTGCTGCTGGGTTTTGAGTGTGTGCCCCTCACATAGGATTCTAGAACCCTGTTGCTGGGTTCTGAGTGTTTGTCCCTCACATAGGACACCAGAACAGTGCTGTTGGGTTCTGAGTGTTTGTCCCTCACATAGGATTCCAGAACACGACTGTTGGGTCTGAGTGTTTGTTCCTCAGAGACTGTTGGTTTCTGAGTGTTTGTCCCTCACATATGAATTCAGAACACTGCTACCAGGGTCTGAACGTTTCTCCATTAAAAAGTATTCCAGAACACGGCTCCTGGGTTCTGAGTGTTAGTCTCTCACATAGGATTCCAGAACCCTGCTAAGAGGTTCTGAATGTTTGTCCCTACCAAAGGATTCCAGAACACTGCTGCTGGGTTCTGAGTGTTTGTCCCTCACATAGGATTCCAGAACACTGCTACGAGGTTCTGAATGTTTGTCCCTCACAAAGGATTACAGAGCACTGCTGCTGGTTTCTGGGTGTTTGTCCCTCACACTGGATTCCAGAACACTTTTACAAGTGTCTGAATGTTTGTCCCTCAGATAGGATTCCAGAACAAAAAGGCTGGGTTCTGAGTGTTTGTCACTCACAAGGGATTCCACAACACTGTTGCTGCGTTTTGAGTGTTTGTCCCTCAGAGAGGATTCCAGAACACTGCTGCTGGGTTCTGAGTGTTTGTCCCTCACATACGATTCCAGAACACTTCTTTGAGTGTCTGAATGTTTGTCCCTCACAAAGGATTCTAGAACACTGCTGCTGGGTTCTGAGTGTTTGTCCTTCACATAGGATTCTAGAACACTGCTACTGGGTTCTGTATGTTTGTTCTTCACATGTGATTCCAAAACACCGCTGCTGGGTTCAGCGGGTTTTCCCGCACACATGTTTCCAGAACAACGCTATGAGGTTCTTCATGTTTGTCCCTCACAAAAGATTCTAGAACACTACTGCTGAGTTTTGAATGATTGTCCCTCACAAAGGATTCTAGAACACTGCTGCTTGGTTCTGAGTGTTTCTCCCTCACATAGGATTGCAGAACACTGCTTCTGGGTTCTGAGTGTTTGTTCCTCACATAGGATTCCAGAACCCTACTGCTTGCTTCTAACTATTTGTCCCACACATAGGATTCGAGAACAATGCTTCAAGGGTATGAATGTTTGTCCCTCACAAAGGATTCTAGGACACTGTTGCTGGGATCTGAGTGTTTGTCACTCACATAGGATTCCAGAACACTGCTACGAGGTTCTGAATGTTTGTCCATCCTGAAGGATTCCAGAACACTGAAGCTGGGAGCTTAGTGTTTGTCCCTCACATGGGATTCCAGAACACTGTTTCGAGGGTCTGAATGTTTGTCCCCTACTAAGAATGCTAGAACAATGCTGCTGGGTTCTGAGTGTTGGTCTCCCACATAGGAATCCAGAACACTGCTGATGGGTTCTTAGTGCTTGTCCCTCACATGGAATTCCACACGACTGATGCTGGTTTCTTAGTGTTTGTCCCTCACATAGGATTCCAGAACACTGTTACGAGGTTCTGAATATATGTCCCTCACAAAGTATTTCAGAACACTGCTGTTTGGTTCTGAGTGTTTGTTCCACATAAAGTATTACAGAACACTTCTATGAGTGTCTGAATGTTTGTCCCTCAGATAGGGTTCCAGAACACAGAGGCTGGGTTCTGAGTGTTTGTCCCTCACATAGGATTCCAGAACACAGTGGCAGGGTTCTGAGTGTTTGTCACTCATATAGGATTGCAGAACACTACTGTTGGATCTGAATTTTTGTCCCTCACAGCGGATTCCAGAACACTGCTGCAGGATTCTGAGTTTGTCCCTCACATAGGATTTCAGAACACATCTAAGAGGGTCTGAATGTTTCTCCATTAAAAAGGATTCCAGAACATACCTGGTAGGTTCTCAGTGTTTGTGCCTCACATAGGATTCCAGAACACTGCTACATGGTTCTGAATGTTGTCACTCCCAAAGGATTCCAGAACAATTCTGCTGGGATCCGAATGTTTGTCCCTCACATGGGATTCCAGAACACTGCTACGAGTGTCTGAATGTTTGTCCTCAGAAAGAATTCCATAACAAATTGGCTGGGTTGTGGGTGTCCGTCACTCACAAATGATTCCAGAAAACTGCTGCTGCATTTTGAGTGTTTGTTCCTCCCATAGGATTCCAGAAATCTGTTGCTGGGTTCTGAGTGTTTGTCCCTCACATAGGATTCTAGTACAGTGATGCTGGGTTCTTAGTATTTGTCCCTCACATAGGATACCAGAACACTGCTACGACATTGTGAATGTTTATATGTAACAAAGGATTCTAGAACACTCCTGCTGGGTTATGAGAGTTTGTCCCTCACATAGAATTCCAGAACCCTGCTTCTGGTTTCGGAGTGTTTGTCCCTCACATACGATTCCATAACACTGCTATGATGTTCCTAATGTTTGTCCCTCACAAAGGATTTTAGAACACTGTTGCTGGGGTTCTGAGTTTCTGAGTGTTTGTCCCTCACATACGATTCCGGGAAACTGCTACTGGGTTCTGAGTGTTTGTCCCTCATATTGGATTCCAGAACACTGCTTCAAGGGTCAGAATGTTTGTCCCTCACAAAGGATTCTAGAACACTGCTGCTGGGTTCTGACTGTTTGTCACTGACATAAGATTCCAGATCACTGCTGTGAGGGTTGGAATGTTTGTCCATCACAAAGGATTCCAGAACACTGTAGCTGTTTTCTGAGTGTTTGTCCCTCACGTGGGATTCCAGAACACTGCTTTGAGGGTCTGAACGCTTGTCCCTCACAAAGGATTCTAGGACACTGCTGCTGGGTTTTAGTGTTTGTCTCTCACATACGATTCCAGAACACGGCTGAGGTGTTCTGAGTATTTATCCCACACATGGGATTCAGACCACTGCTGCTGGGTTCATAGTGTTTATACCTCACATAGTATTCCACAACACTGCTACGAGGTTCTAAAAGTTTTTCCCTCACAAAGGATTCCAGAACACTGCTGTTGGTTTCTGAATGTTTGTCCCTCACAAAGGATTACAGAACATTCTATGAGTGTCTGAATGTTTGTCCCTCAGATAGGATTCCAGAACACAGTGGCTGGGTTCTGAACGTTTGTTCCTCACAAAGGATTCCAGAACACTTCTGCTGGGTTTAAAATGTTTGTCCCTCACATAGGATTCCAGAACACTGTTGCTGGTATCTGAGTCTTTGTCCCTTACATAGGATTCCAGAACACAGCTGCTGGTTTCTGAGTGTTTGTCCCTCACAGACAATTCCAGAACACTGCTGCTGGGTTCTGAGTGTTTGTCCCTCACATAGGATTCCAGAACACTGCTTAGAGGGTCTGAATATTTGTCCCACCCAATGGATTCTAGGACACTGCTGCTGGGTTCTGTGTGTTTGTCACTCACATAGGATTCCAGAGCACTGCTACTAGGGTCTGAATGTTTGTCCATCATAAAGGATTCCAGAAAACTGAAGCTGGGTTCTGAGTGTTTGTCCCTCACGCGAGATTCCAGAACACTGCTTCGAGGTTCTTAATTTTTGTCCGTCACAAAGGATTCTAGAACATTGCTGCTGGGTTCTGAGTGTTTGTCTCTCACATAGGATTTCAGAACACTTCTACGCGTGTCTGAATGTTTGTTCCAAGTATAGGATTCCAGGACACAGTGGCAGGGTTCTGAGTGTTTGTCCCTCACATAGGATTCCTGAAGACTTCTACGAGGGTCTGAATCTTTGTCCCTCAGATAGGATTCCAGAACACTGCTGCTGGATTCTGAGTGTTTGTCCCTCACATAGGATACCAGAACACTGCTACAACCGTCTGAATCTGTATCCATCACAAAGAATTCTAGAACATTGCTGCTGGGTTCTGAGTGTTTGTCCCTCAAATAGGATTCCAGAACACTGATGCTGGGTTCAGAGTGTTTGTCCCTCACATACGATTCCACAACACACTACGAGTTTCTTAATGTTTGTCCCTCAGAAAAGTTTCTAGAACAGCGCTGCTGGTTTCTGAGCGTTTGTCCCTCACAAAGGATTCAAGAACAATACAGCTGGATTCTGAGTGTTTGTCCCTCACATAGGATTCCAGAGCACTACTGCTGGGTACTGTTTGTCCCTCACAGAGGATTCCAGAACTCTGCTGCTGAGTTCTGAGTTTTTGTCCCTCACAAAGGATTCTAGAACACTGCAGCTGGGTTCTGAGTGTTTGCCCCTCACAAAGGATTCTAGAACACTGCTGCTGTGTTCTGAGTGTTTGTCCCTCACATAAGATTCCAGAGCTCTGCTACTGGGTTCTGAGTGTTTGTCCCTCACATAGGATTCCAGAACAGTCCTGCTGGGTTCTGAGAGTTTGCCCCTCACATAGGATTCGAGAACACCGGTACTGGCTTCCGAGTATTTGTCCCTCACATATGATTCTAGAACACGGCTACTGGGTTTTGAATGTTTGTCCCTCACATAGGATTACAGAACACTGCTGCTGGGTTCTGAGTGTTTGTTCCTCACATAGGATTCCGGAACACTGCTATGAGGTTCTGAATATTTGTCCCTCACAAAAGATTCCAGAACACTGCTGCTGGCTTCTGAGTGTTTGCCCCTCACAAAGAATTACAGAACACTTCCAGAAGTGTCTGAATGTTTGTCCCTCAGATAGGAATCCAGAATACAGTGGCTGGGCTCTGAGTGTTTGTCCCTCACATAGGATTCCAGGAGAATTCAGCGAGTGTCTGAATGTTTGTCCCTCAGATTGGATTCCAGAACATGGTGGCTGGATTCAGAGTGTTTGTCCTTCATATATGATTCCAGAACACTACTGCTGGGTCTGAGTGGTTGTCCCGCAGAGAGGAATCCAGAGTACTGCTGCTGGATTCTGAGTGTTTGTCCCTCAGATAGGACTACAGAACCAAGTGGCTGGGTTTTGAGTGTTTGTCACTCACAGAGGATTCCAGAATACTGCTGCTGGGTTTTGAGTGATTGTCCCTCACATAGGATTCCAGAAACCTGTTGCTGGGTTCTGAGTGTTTGTCCCTCACATAGGATTCTAGAACACTGATGCTGTGTTCTGGTGTTTGTCCCTCACATGAGATACCAGAACACATCTATGATGGTCTGAAATTTTGTCTGTCACAAAGGATTCTAGAACACTGCTACTGGGTTCTGAGTGTTTGTCCTTCACATAGGACTCCAGAAACCTGCTGCTGTGTTCTTAGTGTTTGTCCCCCACATAGGATTACAGAACACTACTTTGAGGATCTGAAAGTTTGTCCCTTACAAAGGATTCCAGAACACTGCTGCTGGGGGCTGTTTGTCCCTGACAAAGGATTCCAGAGCACTGCTGATGGTTTCTGTGTGTTTGTCATTCACATAGGATTCAAGAACACTTCTATGAGTGTCTGAACATTTGTCCCTCAAATAGGATTCCAGAACAAAGTGGCTAGGTCCTGATTGTTTGTCACCCACAAAGGATTCCAGAACACTGCTGCTGGGTTATGAGTGTTTGTCCCTCACATAGGCTTCCAGAACCTTTTTGCTGGGGTCTGAGTGTTTGTCCCTCACATAGGATTCTAGAACACTGATGGTGGTTTCTGAATGTTTGTCCCTCACATAGGATGTGAGAACACTGCTATGACGGTCTGAAAGTTTGTCCGTCACAAAGGATTCTACAACACTGCTGCTGGGTTCTGAGTGCTTGTCCCTCACGTAGGATTCCAAAACACTGCTGCTGGGTTCTGAGTGTTTGTACCTCACGTGTGATTCCAAAACTCCGCTGCTGTGTTCAGCGAGTTTATCCCTCACATATGATTCCAGAACAATGCTACGAGGTTCTTAATGTTTGTCCCTCACAAAATATTATAGAACACTGCTGCTGGGTTCTGAGTCTTTGTCCCACAGAAAGGATTCTAGAATACTGCTGCTGGGTTCTGAGTGTTTGTTCCTCACACAGGATTCCAGAACACAGCTACTGGGTTCTGAGTGTTTGTTCCTCACATAGGATTCCAGAACAATACTACTGGGTTCTGAGTGTTTGTCCCTCACAGAGAATTCCAGAATACTGCTGCTGGGTTCTGAGTGTTTGTCCCTCACATAGGATTCCAGAACACTGTTGCTGGATTCTGAGGGTTTTTCCTTCACAGAGGATTCCAGAACACTGCTGCTCGGTTCTGAGTTTTTGTCCCTCACATAGGATTCCAAAACACTGCTCCAAGGATCTGAATGTTTGTCCTTCACAAAGGATTCTTGGACACTACTCCTGGGTTCTGAGTGTTTGTCACTCACCTAGGATTTCAGAACACTGCTATGAGGGTCTGAATGTTTGTCCCTCACAAAGGATTCTAGAAGAGTGCTGCTGGGTTTTGAGTGTTTGTTTCTTACGTAGGATTCCAGAACACTGCTGCTGGGTTCTGAGTGTTTGTCCCTCAGATGGGTTTCCAGACCACTCTGCTGGGTTCATAGAGTTTGTCCCTCACATAGGATTCAGGAACACTGCTACGAGGTTCTGAATATTTGTCCCTCACAAAGGATTCCAGAACACTGCTGCTGGGTTTTGAGTGTTTGTCCCTCACAAAGCATTACAGAACACTTCTACGGGTGCCTGAGTGTTTGTCCCTCAGAGACAATTCCAGAACACAGTGGCTGGATTCTGAGTATTTGTCCCTAACATAGGGTTTCAGAACAATGCTATGAGGGTCTGAATGTTTCTCCATTACAAAGGATTGCAGGACCCTGCTGCTGGATTCTGAGTGTTTGTCCCTCACAGAGGATTCCAGAACACTTCTAAGAGGTTCTGAATGTTTGTCCTCTCAAAAGATTCCAGCACACTGCTGCTGGGTGCTGAGTGTTTGTCCCTCACATAGGATTCAAGTACACTGTTATAAGGTTCTGAAAGTTTATCCCTCACAAAGGATTCCAGAGCACTGCTGCTGGGTTCTGACTGATTGTCCCTCACATAGGGTTCCACAACTCTGCTGCTGGGTGATGTTTGTTTGTCCCTCACGAAGGATTCCAGAGCACTGCTGATTGTTTCTGTGTGTTTTTCCCTCACATAGGATTCCAGAACAATTCTACCAGTGTCTGAATGTTTGTCCTCAGATAGGATTCCATAACAAACTGTCTGGGTTCTGAGTGTCTGTCACTCCCAAAGGATTCCAGAACACTGCTGCTGGGTTTTGAGTGTTTGTTCCTCACATAGGATTCCAGAACCCTGTTGCTGGGTGTGAGTGTTTGTACGTCATGTAGGATTTTAGTACATTGATGCTGGGTTCTTAGTGTTTGTCACTCACATGGGATTCCAAAACACTGCTGCTGAGTTCAGAGTGTCTGTCCCTCACATATGATTCCAGAACACTGCTACAAGGTTCTTAATGTTTGTCCCTCACAAAGTATTCTAGAACACTGCTGCTGGGTTCTGACTGTCCCTCACAAAGTATTCTAGAACACTGCTGCTGGGTACTGAGTGTTTGTCCCTCACATAGGATTTTGGATCACTGCTACTGGGTTCTGATTGTTTGTCCCTCATATAGGATTCTGGAACACAGCTTCTGGGTTCTGAGTTTTTGTCCCTCACGTAGGATTTCGTAACACTGCTACTGGGTTCTTAGTGTTTGTCCCTCATATAGGATTCCAGAACACTGCTTCTGGGTTCTGAGTGTTTGTTCTTCACATAGGATACCAGAACACTGCTACTGGGTTCCGAATGTTCGTCCCTCATATAGGATTCCAGAACACTGCTGATGTGTTTTCAGTGTTTGTCCCTCACATAGGATTCCACAACCCTGTTGCTGGGTCTGAGTGTTTGTCCCTCACATAGGATTGTTGTGCACTGATGCTGGGTTCTGAGTGTTTGTCACTCACATAGAATACCAGAACACTGCTACGACATTGTGAATGTTTGTCTGTCACAAAGGATTCTAAAACACTGCTGCTGGTTTCTTAGTGTTTGTCCCTTACATGCAATTCCAAAACACTGCTGCTGGGTTCAGAGTGTTTGTCCCTCACCTACGATTCCAGAATGCTGCTAGGTGGTTCTTAATGTTTCTCCCTCACAAAGGATTCCAGAACACTGTTGCTGGGTCTTGAGTGTTTGTACCTCACATGTGATTCTAAAACACCGCTGTTGTGTTCACTGTGTTTGTCCCTCACATGCGATTCCAGAACAATGTTATGAGGTTGTTAATGATTGTCCCTCACAACATATTCTAGAACACTGCTGCTGGGTTCTGAGTCTTTGACCCTCACAAAGGATTCTAGAATACTGCTGCTGGATTCTGAGTGTTTGTTCCTCACATAGGATTCCAGAACACTGTTACTTGTTTAGGAGTGTTTGCTCCTCACATAGGATTCCAGAACATTACTGCTGGGTTCTGAGTGTTTGTCCCTCACAGAGGATTCCAGAATACTGCTGCTGGGTTCTGAGTGTTTGTCCCTCACATAGGATTCCAGAACACTGCTTCAAGGGTCTGTATGTTTGTCCCTCACATAGGATTCCAGAACACTGCTATTGTGTTCTGAATGTTTGTCCCTCACATAGGAATCGAGAACACTGTTGCAGTGTTCTGAAGGTTTTTCCTTCACAGAGGATTCCAGAACACTGCTGCTGGGTTCTGAGTTTTGTCCCTCACATAGGCTTCCAAAACACTGCTTCGAGGGTCTCACTGTTTGTCCCTCACAATGGAATCCAGGACATTGCTCCTGGGTTCTGTGGGTTTGTCACTCACATAGGATTGCAGAACACTGCTACAAGGGTATGAATGTTTGTCTCCGACAAAGGGTTCTAGAACAGTGCTGCTGGGTTTTTAGTGTATGTCCTTCACAGAGGATTCCAGAACACTGCTGCAGGATTCTGAGTGTTTATCCCTCAGATGGTTTTCCAAAACACTGCTACTGTGTTCAGAGTGTTTGTCCTTTGCATACGATTCCAGAACACTGCTTTGAGGTTCTTAATATTTCTCCCTCTCAAAGGATTCTAGAAAACTGCTGCTGGTTCTGAGTGTTTTTCCCTCACAAAGGATTTTAGAACACTGTGGCTTGGATCTGAGGGTTTGTCTCTCACATAGGATTCCAGAACACTGCTACTGGGTTTTGAGTGTTTGTCCCTCACATAGGATTCCAGAACTCTGCTACTGGGTTCTGAGTGCTTGTCCCTCACCTAGGATTCCAGAACGCTGCTTCAAGGGTCTTAATGTTTGTCCCTCACAAATGATTCTATGACACTGCTGATGGGAACTAGGAGTTTGTCACTCATTTAGGATTCCAGAACAGTGGTACAAGGGTCTGAATGTTCATCCATCACAAAGGATTCCAGAACACTGAAGCTGGGTTCTGAGAGTTTGTCCCTCACATAGGATTCCGTCACACTTCTATGAGTGTCTGAATGTTAGTCCCTCAGACAGATGAACGCACACACCACAAAGAAATTTTTCAGACTTCTTCTGTCCAGTTTTTATGTGAAGATATTTCCTTCTCCAGCATAGGCCTCAAAGCGCTCCAAATGTCCAATAGCAGATTCCACAAAAAAGAGAGTTTCAAAACCGCTCATTCAAAAGAATGGTATAACTCTGAGACATGAATGCACACATCACAAAGAAGTTTCTCAGATTGCTTCTATCTAGATTTTATGTGAAGATATTTCCTTTTCCACCATAGGCTGCAAAGTGCTCCAAATGTCCACTTACAGATTCCACAAAAAGAGTTTTTCCAAACTGCTCAATCAAAAGAAAAGTTGAACTCTGAGATGAACGCACACATCACAAAGAATTTTTTCAGAATTCTTCTCTCTAGTTTTTATGTGAAAATATTTCCTTTCCCATCATAGACCTCATAGTGCTCAAAATGTCCATTTGCAGATTCTACAAAAAGAGAGTTTCAGAACTGCTCAATCAAAAGAAAGGTTTAATTCTGTGAGATGAATGCACACATCACAAAGAAGTTTCTCAGATTGCTTCTGTCTAGATTTTATGAGAAGATATTTCCTTTTCTACCATAGGCCGCAAAGTGTTCCAAATGTCCACTTGCAGATTCTAAAATACGAGTGTTGCAAAACTGCTCAATCAAAAGAAAGGTTCAACTTTGTGAGATAAATTCACACATCACAAAGAAGTTTCTCAGAATTCCTCTGCCTAGTTTTTATGTGAAGATATTACATTTTCCACCATAGGCCTCAAGGTGCTCCAAATGTCCACTTGCAGATTCTACAAAAAGAGTACTTCAAAGCTGCCCCATCAAAAGAAAGTTTCAACTCTGGGAGATGAATGCACACATCACAAAGAAGCTTCTCAGAATGCCTCTGTCTAGTTTTTATGTGAAGGTATTTCCTTTTCCACTATAGGCCTCAAAGCTCTGCAAATGTGCACTTGCAGATTCTACAAACAGAGTGTTTCAAAACTGCTCAATCAAAAGAAAGGTTGAACTCTGTGAGATGAATACACACATGACAGAGAAATTTCTCAGATTGCTTCTGTCTAGATTTTATGTGAAGATAATTCTTTTTCTACCATAGACCACAAAGTGCTCCAAACGTCCACTTGCAGATTCTAAAAAAAGAGTGTTTCAAAAGTGCTCACTGAAAAGAAATGTTCAACTCTGAAAGATAAATGCACATATCACAAAGAAGTTGCTCCGAATGCTTCTGTCTAGTTTTTATGTGAAGATATTTCATCGTCCACAAAAGGCCTCAAAGCATTCCAAATGTCCACTTGCTGATGCTACAAAAAGAGTATTTCAAAACTGCTCCATCAAAAGAAAGGATCAACTCTTGGAGATGAAAGCACACATCACGAAGTACTTTCTCTACTCCACTCTATTCCATTCCATTCCACTCCACTCCACTCCATTCCATTCTATTACATGCCATTCCGTTCCATCCCATCCCATCCCATCCCATCCCATCCCATCCCATCCCATCCCATTCCATTCCATTCCACAATATTCTATTCCATTTCCTTCTTTCAACTTGTTCTCACTATGTCACCCAGCCTGGATCACAGTGGCACAACTTCCACTCACATTTTATTTCACCATTCCATTCCATTCCATTCCATTCCATTCCATTCCATTCCATTCCATTCCATTCCATTCCATTCCATTCCATTCCATTCCATTCCATTCCACTTCCATTCCATTCCATTCCATTCCACTTCCATTCCATTCCATTCCATTCCACTCCATTCCATTATATTACATTACATTCTATTCATTCCCACTCCATTCCACACTTCTCCACTCCACTCTGCTACATTCTATTCCACTCCACTACTCTCCGCTACACTCCATTCAATCCACCGCATTCCTTTCTACTCCACTCCACTCCACTCCATTCCATTCCATCCCATTCCATTACACTACATTCCACTCCACTCCACTCCACTCCTCTCCACTCCACTACAATTCACTCCATTCCATTCCATTCGATACCATTTCACTCCATTCCATTCCATTCCTTTATTTCGACAGGATCTCACACTGCAACCCAGGTAGGAGTGCAGGGGAAGAATTTCTTTTTTTTTTTCCATTAACTCGTCATTTAGCATTAGGTATATCTCCTAATGCTGTCCCTCCCCCCTCCCCCCACCCCACAACAGTCCCTGGAATGTGATGTTCCCCTTCCTGTGTCCATGAGTTCTCATTGTTCAATTCCCACCTATGAGTGAAAACATGCGGTGTTTGGTTTTTTGTCCTTGTGATAGTTTACTGAGAATGATGTTTTCCAATTTCATCCATGTCCCTACAAAGGACATGAACTCATCATTTTTTATGGCTGCATAGTATTCCATGGTGTATATGTGCCACATTTTCTTAATCCAGTCTATCGTTGTTGGACATTTGGGTTGATTCCAACGCTTTGCTATTGTGAATAGTGCCGCAATAAACATACGTGTGCATGTGTCTTTATAGCAGCATGATTTATGGTCCTTTGGGTATATACCCAGTAATGGGATGGCTGGGTCAAATGGTATTTCTAGTTCTAGATCCCTGAGGAATCGCCACACTGACTTCCACAATGGTTGAACTAGTTTACAGTCCCACCAACAGTGTAAAAGTGTTCCTATTTCTCCACATCCTCTCCAGCACCTGTTGTTTCCTGTTTCTTTAATGATGGCCATTCTAACTGGTGTGAGATGGTATCTCATTGTGGTTTTGATTTGCATTTCTCTGATGGCCAGTGATGATGAGCATTTCTTCATGTGTTTTTTGGCTGCATAAATGTCTTCTTTTGAGAAGTGTCTGTTCATGTCCTTTGCCCACCTTTTGATGGGGTTGTTTGTTTTTTTCTTGTAAATTTGTTTGAGTTCATTGTAGATTCTGGATATTAGCCCTTTGTCAGATGAGTAGGTTGCAAAAATTTTCTCCCATTCTGTAGGTTGCCTGTTCACTCTGATGGTAGTTTCTTTTGCTGTGCAGAAGCTCTTTAGTTTAATGAGATCCCATTTGTCAATTTTGGCTTTTGTTGCCATTGCTTTTGGTGTTTTAGACATGAAGTCCTTGCCCACGCCTATGTCCTGAATGGTATTGCCTAGGTTTTCTTGTAGGATTTTAATGGTTTTAGGTCTAACATTTAAGTCTTTAATCCATTTTGAATTAATTTTTGTATAAGGTGTAAGGAAGGGATCCAGTTTCAGCTTTCTACATATGGCTAGCCAGTTTTCCCAGCACCATTTATTAAATACGGAATCCTTTCCCCATTTCTTGTTTTTGTCAAGCTTGTCAAAGATCAGATAGTTGTAGATATGCGGCATCATTTCTGAGGGCTCTGTTCTGTTCCATTGATCTATATCTCTTTTGTGGTACCAGTACCATGCTGTTTTGGTTACTGTAGCCTTGTAGTATAGTTTGAAGTCAGGTAGCGTGATGCCTCCAGCTTTGTTCTTTTGGCTTAGGATTGACTTGGCGATGCGGGCTCTTTTTTGGTTCCATATGAAATTTAAAGTAGTTTTTTCCAATTCTGTGAAGAAAGTCATTGGTACAGGGGAAGAATTTCAACTCACATTTCATTTCACCATTCAATTCCATTCAATTCCATTCCATTTTAATCCATTCCATTCCACTGCACTTCATTTCACTGAACTCCACTCCATTCCATTCCATTCCATTCCATTCCATTCCATTCCATTCCATTCCATTCCATTCCATTCCACTTCATTCCACTGAACTCCACTCCATTCCATTCCATTCCATTCCATTCCCTTCTACTTCATTCAAATACAGTCCACTCCACTCCACTCCACTGCACTCCACTCCACTACACTCTGTGCCACTCCACACCAATGTATTCCATTTCATCACATTCCATTCCACTCCATTCCAATGCACTCCTCTCCACTCCACTCCATTCCATTCCTTTCCATCCCATTCTAGTTTCCTCCATTCCACTGCACACCACCCTACTCCACTACCCTCCATTCCATTCCACTCCACTCCACTCCACTACCCTCCATTCCATTCTATCTCATCTCATTCCACTCCTTTGCAGTAAACGCCACTCCACATGAAACATTCCATTCCACTCCATTGCACTCCACTCCACTCCATTCCATTAAATTCCATTCCATTCCACTCCATTCCACTCCACTCCCCTTCACTCCACTCCACTCCATTACATTCCATTCCATTCAACTCCATTCCGTTCCATTCTTTTCTTTCTACAGTAACTCACTCAGTAACCCAGGCCGAAATGCACTGGCACAATCTCAGCTCAAATTTCACTTCACCATTCCATCCCATTCCATGTCACTCCACTCCACTCAACTCCACTACACGCCATGTCACTCCAGTCCATTCCACTCCATTCCATTCCATTCCACTCCACTCCACTCCATTCCATTCCATTCCACTCCATTCCATGCCACCTCACTCAACTCCCCTACACTCCACTCCAAAACGTTCCGTTCCATCCCATTCCATTACACTCCATTCCACTCCACTCCACTCAACTACACTCCTCTCCACTCTACTCCAATTCACTCCATTCCCTTCCCTTCCATTCCATTCCACTCCATTCCATTCCATTCCTTTCTTTTGACAGGATTTCACTCTGTCACCCAGTTTGGAGTGCAGTGGCACAATCTCAGCTCACATTTCATTTCACCATTTTATTCCACTGCACTGCATTGCATTGCATTGCATTGCATTGCATTGCATTGCATTCCATTCCATTCTGTTCCATTCCATTCCATTCCACTCCACTCCAGTCCACTACATTCCACTACATTCCACTCCAATCCACTCCAATCCACTCTGTTCCATTCCATCCCATTCCTTTCCACTCCATTCCAGTCCACTTTTCTCCTCTCTACTCCACTCCACCCAACTCCACTCCACTCCACTCCCCTACACTCCATTCATTCCATCCCATTCCATTCCACTGCATTCCACTCCACTCCACTAGACTACACTCCACACCATTCCATTCCATTCCAACCCACTCCATTCCACTCCATTCCACTCCAATCCATTCCACTCCAATCCATTCCACTCCACTCCATTCCACTCCAATCCATTCCACTCCAATCCACTCCAATCCATTCCATTCGATTCCATTACATTACATTGCTTTTTTTCTACATGACCTCACTCGGTCACCCAGGCTGGAGTGCAGTGACACAACCTCAGCTCACATTTTATTTCACCATTCCATTCCATTCCACTCCATTCCATTGCATTCCACTCCACTCCACTCCAATCCATCCCGTTCCATTCCACTCCCCTCAACTCCACTCCACACCATTCCATTCCATTCCAACCCATTCCATTCCACTCCAATCCAATACACTCCAATCCATTCCATTACATTCCATTCCTTTTTTTCTACAGGAACTCACTCTGTCACCCAGGCTGGATTGCAGTGACACCATCTCAGCTCACATTTTATTTCACCATTCTATTCCATTCCACTCAATTCCATTGCATTCCACTCCACTCCAATCCATTCCACTCCACTCCTTTCCAGTCCACCCCATTCCATTCCAGTCCATTCCACTCCATTCCACTACACTCCTCTCCTTCCACTCCACTCCACTCTACTCCATTCCATTCCATTCCACTCCACTAAACTGCACTCCAATCCATTCCATTCCATCCCATCCCATTTCATTCCATTCCACTCCACTCCACTCCACTCTGATCCATCCCTTTCCACTCCATTCCATTTCATTAATATATTTTGACAGGATCTCACTCTGTCACCCAGACTGCAGTGCAGTGGCAGTATCTTAGCCTGCATTTCATTTCACCTTTCCATTCCATTAGACTCCATTCCACTCCACTCTACTCTATTCTATTTCTTTCCAGTCCATTCCACTCCACTCTGCTCCACTCCTCTAAACTCAATTCCATTACACCCCATTCCATTGCACTCCATTCCACTCCACTCTGCTCCACTCCTCTAAACTCAATTCCATTACACCCCATTCCATTGCACTCCATTCCACTCCACCTCACTCTATTCTATTTCTTTCCAGTCCATTCCACTCCACTCTGCTCCACTCCTCTAAACTCAATTCCATTACACCCCATTCCATTGCACTCCATTCCACTCCACCTCACTCGACTCCAATCCACACCATTCCATTCCATTCAAACCCATTCCATTCCACTCCATGCCACTCCACTCCATTCCACTCCAATCCACTCCACTCCATTCCTTCCATTCCATTCCATTACATTCCACTTCATTCCATTTCATTCCATTCCTTTCTTTTGACAGAATCTCACTCTGTCACCCAGGCTGTAGTGCAGTGGCACAATCTCAGCTAACATTTTATTACACCGTTTTATTGCATTCCATTGCATTGCATTCCATTCCATTCCATTCCATTCCATTCCATTCCATTCCATTCCACTCCACTCCAGTCCACTCCATTCCACTTCATTCCACTCCAATCAACTGGACTCCACTCGGTTCCATTCCATCACATTCCATT
Source organism: Nomascus leucogenys (assembly GCF_006542625.1). Classification (NCBI taxonomy): domain Eukaryota; kingdom Metazoa; phylum Chordata; class Mammalia; order Primates; family Hylobatidae; genus Nomascus; species Nomascus leucogenys. The sequence goes on from NW_022097743.1 coordinate 18,844, forward strand.
CCAATCCATTCCAGTCCACTTCTCTCCTCTCTACTCCATTCCACCCCACTCCACTCCACTCCATTCCACCCCACTCCTCTCCATTCCATTCCATCCCATTCAATTCCACTCCATTCCAGTCCATTCCTCTCCACTCTTCCCCAAGCAAATCCATTCCATTCCATTCCATTCAAATCCACTACACTGCACTCCAGTTCCTTCCATTCCATCCCATCCCATTCCAGTCCAGTCCATTCCACTCCACTCCACTCCAATCCATCCCATTCCACACCATTCCATTCCATACTTATCTTTCGAGAAAAACTCACTCTGTCACCCAGGGTGCAGTGCAGTGGCGGTATCTCAGCCCACATTTCATTTCACCATTCCATTTCATTAGACTCCACTCCACTCTACTCCATTTCATTCCACTCCATTCCACTCCACTCCACTCCAATCCAGTACACCCCATTCCATTCCATCCTATCCCATTCCACTCCATTACACTCCACTCCACTCGACTCCACTATACACTATTCCATTGCATTCCAATCCATTGCATTCCACTACATTCCACTCCACTCCACTCCACTCCAATCAATTCTAATTTATTCCATTCCATTCCATTCCATTCCTTTTCTTCTACAGGAACTCACTCTGTCACCCAGGCTGGAGTGCAGTGACACAGTCTCAGCTCACATTTTATTTCACCATTCCATTCCATTCCACTCCATTCCATTGCATTCCACTCCACTCCACTCCATTCCATTCCATTCTATTCTATTCCATTCCATTCCATCCCATTCGATTCCACTCCACTCCACTCCACTCCATTAAATGTCACTCTATCAAATTCCATTACAGTTCATGCCACACCACTCTGTTCCACTCTGCTCCACTCCACTCCATTCCACTGCCCTCCACTCCATTCCATTCCATTCCATTCCATTCCATTCCATTCCATTCCATTCCATTCCACTCCACTCCATTCCCTTCCATTACATCCCATTCCATTCCACTCTATCCCACTCCATTACACCCCACTCCACTTCACTCCACTCCACTCCCCTCTACTCCACTCCACTCCATTCCATTCCATTCCATTCCATTCCATTGCATTCCACTCCACTCCACTCCATTCCATTCCATTCTATTCCATTCCATTCCATCCCATTCGATTCCACTCCATTCCACTCCACTCCACTCCACTCCATTAAATGTCACTCTATCAAATTCCATTACACTTCATGCCACACCACTCTGTTCCACTCTGCTCCACTCCTCTCCATTCCACTGCCCTCCACTCCATTCCATTCCATTCCATTCCATTCCACTCCACTCCATTCCCTTCCATTACATCCCATTCCATTCCACTCTATCCCACTCCATTACACCCCACTCCACTTCACTCCACTCCACTCCCCTCTACTCCACTCCATTCCATTCCATTCCATTCCATTCCATTCCATTCCATTCCATTCCATTCCATTCCATTCCATTCCATTCCATTGCATTCCATTCAATTCCATTCCACACCATTCTATTCCATTCCTTTCTTGCAGCATGTTCTCACCCTGTCACCCAGCCTGGATTGCAGTGGCACAATCCCTGCTCACATTTTATTTCACCATTCCATTCCATTCCATTCCATTCCATTCCATTCCATTCCATTCCATTGCAGTCCATTCCACTGCACTCCACTCAACTCCTTTCCATCCCATTCCATCCCATTTCATTCTACTTCATTCCATTCCACTCCACTCCACACCATTCTGTTCCTTCCCATTACATTGCACTCCATTACATTCCACTCCACCCCATGCCACTCCACTCCACTCCACTCCACCCCATTCATTTCTGCTCCACTCCACTCCATTCCATTCTATCAAATTGCAATCCACTACGTTCCACTCCAATCCACTCCACTCTACTCCACGGAACTCCACTAAACTCCATTCCATTCAACTGCATTCCACTCCATTCCATTCCATTCCTTTCTTTTGACAGTATTGAAATTTCTTTCTTTCCTTTCTTTTGACAGTAGCACCATTCCATTCAATTCCATTCTATTTCATTCCATTCCATTCCATTCAATTCCATTCCATTCCATTCCATTCCTCTCCACTCCACTCCAGTCCACTCCACTCCACTCCAATCCATGCCACTCAACTAAATTCCATTACATTACATTCCATTCCATTTCATTCCATTCCATGATATTCCATTCCACTCCATTTCATTCCATTCCATGACATTCCATTCCACTCCATCCCATTCCATTCTTCTCTTTCGATAGATTCTCTCTCTGTCACTAAGGCTGGATTGCAGTGGCACAATTTCAACTCACATTTTTTTTCACCATTCCATTCCATTCCATTCCATTCATTCCCACTCTACTCCACAACTCTCCACTCCAATCTATTCTATTCCACTCGGATACACTCAGCTCCACTCCATTTCAATCCACCCCTGTCCTTTCCACTCCATTCCACTCCACTGCGCTCCACTCCAATCCACTCCATTCCATTCCATTCAACCCCAATCCATTCCAATCCATGCCACTCTAATCCACTCCACTCCACTCCATAACATTCCATACCATTCCATTTGACACCATTCCACTCCAATCCACTCCACTCCACCCCATTCCATTCCATTCCATTCCATTCCATTCCATTCCATTCCATTCCATTCCATTCCATGCCATTGATTCCATTCCATTCCATGCCATTGATTCCATTCCATTCCATTCCATTCCACTCCATTCCATTCCATTCTTTACTACCAGAATCCACTCTACCCCAATGCATTCCATTCCATTCCATTCAATTCAAATCCACTCTTCTGCACTCCACTCCTCTCCACTCCACTGCATTCCATTCCTTCCCATTCGCCTCCATTCCAATCCACTCCATTCCATTCCATTCCATTTTATTCCATTCCATTCCACTCCTCTTCATTCCACTGAAATCCACTCCACTCCATTCCATTCCATTCCATTCCATTCCATTCCATTCCATTCCATTCCATTCCATTCCACTTCATTCAAATACAGTCCACTCCACTCCACTCCACTGCACTCCACTCCACTACACTCTGCACCACTCCACACCAATGTATTCCATTTCATCATATTCCATTCCATTCCACTCCATTCCAATCCACTCCTCTCCACTCCACTGCACTCCATTCCATTCCTTTCCATCCCATTCTAGTTTCTTCCATTCCACTGCACACCACTTTACTCCACTACCCTCCATTCCATTCCACTCCACTACCCTCCATTCCATTCCATCTCATCTCATTCCACTCCGTTGCAGTAAGCGCCACTCCACAGGAAACATTCCATTCCACTCCATTGCACTCCACCCCACTCCCCACCACTCCACTCCATTCCATTAAATCCCATTCCATTCCACTCCATTCCACTCCACTCCTCTTCACTCCACCCCATTCCATTCCATTCCATTCAACTCCATTCTCTTCCATTCTTTTCTTTCTACAGTAACTCACTCGGTAACCCAGACCGAAATGCACTGGCACAATCTCAGCTCACATTTCACTTCACCATTCCATCCCATTCCATGTCACTACACTCCACTCAACTCCACTACACGCCACGTCACTCCAGTCCATTCCACTCCATTCCATCCCATTCCTTTCCGATTCACTCCACTCCATTCCACGCCACTCCATTCCATTCCATCCCATTCCATTCCACTCCATTCCATGCCACCCCACTCAACTCCCCTACAATCCACTCCGAAACGTTCCATTCCATCCAATTCCATTACACTCCATTCCACTCCACTCCACTCCACTGCATTACACTCCTCTCCACTCCACTCCAATTCACTCCATTCCCTTCCATTCCATACCATTCCACTCCATTCCACACCATTCCACTCCATTCCACTCCACTGCCCTCCATTTCCCCAATGCCATTTCATTTCATTCAATCCCAATCCATTCGACTCCATTCCACTCTACTCCACTCCATTCCACTCCACTCCATAACATTCCATACCATTCCATTCAAGTCCATTCCACTCTACTGCACTCCACTAGCCCCCACTCCATTGCATTCCAAAGCATTCCATTCTAAAGCATTCCATTCCATTCCATTGCATTCCATTCCATTCCATTCCATTCAACTCCACTCCATCCCATTGCATTCCATTCCATTCCATTCCATTCCACTCCACTCCATTCCATTCCATTTCATTCTGTTCCACCTGATTACACTCCATTCCATTCCATTCCATTCCATTCCATTCCATTCCATTCCTCTTCTTTGATAATTTCTTTCTCTGTCACCCTGACTGGAGGGCAGTGGCATAATCTTAACTCACATTTCATTTCACCATTCCATTCCATTCCATTCCATTCCATTCCATTCCATTCCATTCCATTCCATTGAATTCCATTTCGTTCAATTCCATTCCATTCTTTCCCACTCCATTCCACACTTCTCTACTCCACTCTGCTCCATTCTATTCCACTCCACTCATCTCCGCTCCACTCCATTCAATCCACCCCATTCCATTCCACTCCATTCAACACCACTGGACTCCACTCCACTCCACTCCATTCCATTCCATGCAATAATAATCCATTCCACTGCTTTCCACTCCACTCCACTCCATAACATTCCATAACATACCATTCGACTCCATTCCACTGCACTCCACTCCACTGCTCCCCATTCCATTCCATTCCATTCCACTCCACTACATTACATTCCATTAGTTTCTTTCGACAGGGTCTCACTCTCCACCTAGGTTAGAGTGCATGGCCACAATCTCAGCTCACATTTCATTTCACCATTCCATTCCATTCCATTCCATTCCATTCCATTCCATTCCATTCCATTCCATTCCATTCCATTCCATTCCATTTCTTTCCATTCCATTCCACTCCACTCCACTGCACTCCACTCAATTCCATTCCATTCCATTCCCTTCCACTTCATTCAAATCCACTCCACTCCACTCCACTCCACTGCTCTCCACTCTATTCTGCTCCATGCCACTCCACACCAATCTTTTCCATTCCATCACTTTCCATTCCACTCCATTCCAATCCTCTCCTCTCCACTCCACTCCACTCCATTCCATTCCATTCCTTTCCATCCCATTCCAGTTTCCTCCATTCCATTGCACACCACTCCTCTTCCCTCCCCTCCATTCCACTCCATTCTGCTCCACTGCACTCCACTCCACTCCAGTCCCCTTCATTCCATCCATCTCATCTTATTCCACTCCATTACAGTAAACTCCACCCCACTCAATTCCACTCCATTGCACTCCACTTCACTCACTCCATTCCACTTCACTCCACTCCTCACCACTCTACTCCACTCCATTCCATTAAATCCCTTTCCATTCCACTCCATTCCAGTCCACTCTCCTCCACTCCACTCCATTCTATTCCATTCCATTTGACTCCTTTCCATTCCATCCCTGTCTTTCTATGGTAACTCACTCTGTTACCCAGGCTGAAGTGCAATGGCACAATGTCAGCTTACATTGGATTTCACCATTCCATCCCATTCCATTCCACTCCACACCATTAAACTTCACTCCACTCCACGCCACGCCACTCCATTCCATTCCATCCCATTCCATTGCTCTCCATTCCATTCCATTCCATTCCGTTCCATTCCATTCCATTCCACTCCACTCCACGCCACTCCACACCATTCCCTTCTATTCCATTCCATCCCATTCCATTGCTCTCCGTTCCATTCCATTCCGTTCCATTGTGTTCCGTTCCATTCCATTCCATTCCTTTCCATTCCATTCCGTTCCACTCCACTGCACGCCACTCCACACTATTCCCTTCTATTCCATTCCACCCATTCCATTGCTCTCCATTCCATTCCATTCCATTCCATTCCATTCCATGTGTTCTGTTCCATTCCATTCCATTCCATTCCTTTCCATTCCATTCCGTTCCACTCCACTGCATGCCACTCCACACCATTCCCTTCTATTCCATTCCACTCCACTACACTGTAATCCATTCCATACAATTCCATACCATCCTATTCCAGTCCATTCCACTCCACTACACTGCACTCCAATCCATCCCATTCCACTGCATTCCATTCCATTCCTATCTATCGATAGGATCTCATTCGGTCACCCAGGCTGCAGTGCAGTGGTAGTATCTCAGCTCGCATTTCTTTTCACCAACCCTTTAAATTGCATTCAATTAGACTCCGCTCTATTCCACTTCACTCTTCTCCATTTCGTCCCACTCCACTGCACTCCACTCCACTCCCCTACAATCCATTCCATTCCATCCCATCCTATTCAATTCCACTCCATGCCACTCCACTCCACTCGACTCCACTCCACACCATTCCATTCCATTCCAACCCATTCCATTCCACTCCATTCCACTCCACTCCACTCCACACCAATCCAATCGAATCCATTCCATTCCATTCCATTCCCTTTTTTCTACAGGGTCTAACTCTGTCACCCAGGCTGAAGTGCAGTGACACAATCTCATCTCACACTTTATTTCAGCATTCCATTCCATTCCACTCCATTCCATTGCATTCCACTCCTCTCCACTCCACCCCATTCCATTCCATTCCATTCTATCCCATTCCATTCCATCCCATGCGATTCCACTCCATTCCAGTCCACTCCTCTAAATGCACTCCATCCCATTCCATTACACTGCATTCCATCCAACTCCACTCCACTCCACTCCATTCCTTTCCATTCCATTACACTCAACCCCACTCCGTTCCATTCCATTACAACCCATTCCATTCCACTATATTCCACTCCATTCCACCCTACTCCACTCCTTCACTCCTCTCCAGTCCACTCTACTCCTCTCAATTATATTCCACACCATTCTATTCCATTCCTATCTTTCAACAAGATCTCACTCTGTCGCCCAGGCTGGATTGCAATGGCACAATCTCAGCTCACATTTTATTTCACCATTGCATTGCATTGCATTCCATTGCATTCCATTCCATTCCATTCCATTCCATTCCATTCCATTCCATTCCATTCCATTCCATGCCATTGCACTCGATTCCACTCCACTCCACTCCTCTACATCCCATTCCATCCCATTTCATTCTACGCCTTTCCACTCCATTTCACTCCACCCCACACCATTCCATTCCATCTCATTCCATTCCATTCCATTCCACTCCACCCCATTCTACTCCACTCCACTCCACTGCATTCCTTTCTACTCCACTCCACTCCATTCCATTCTTCTCCTTTCCACTCCAATCTACTACACTCCACTCCACTCCAATCTACTACACTCCACTCCACTCCATGCCAGTACACTAAACTCCATTCCATTCAATTCCATTCCACTCCATTCCATTCCATTCCTTTCTTTCAACAATATCAAAATTTCTTTCTTTCTTTTCTTTTGACAGTTCCAACATTCCGTTCTGTTCCATTCCATTCCTTTCCATTCCATTCCTTTCCATTCTATTCCATTCCATTCCATTCCATTCCATTCCATTCCATTCCATTCCATTCCATTCCTCTCCAAACCTCTCCAGTCTACTCCACTCCACTCCACCCCACTCCAATCCATTCCACTCACGTCCACTCCACTCCACTCCATTCCATTCAATTTCATTCTATTCCACTCCATTCCACTAAATTCCTCCCTTGCGATAGGTTCTCTCTGTGTCACCCAGGCTGGAGTGCAGTGGCACCATCTCAACTCACATTTCATTTCACCATTCCATTCCATTCCATTCCATTCTTTCCCACTCCATTCCACACCTCTCCACTCCACTCAGATATATTCTATTCCACTCTGCCTCTCTTGGCTCCAGTCTATTGCAATCCACCCCATTCCATTCCTCTCCATTCCACTCCACTGCTCTCCGCTCCACTCCATTCCATTCCATGCAATCCCAATCCATTCCACTCCATTCCACTCTACTCCACTCTTCTCCATTCCATAACATTCCATACCATTCCATTCGACTCCGTTCCCCTGCACTCTATTCCACCCCACTCCATTCGACTCCGTTCCCCTGCACTCTACTCCACCCTACTCCATTCCATTCCATTCGATTCCATTCTATTCCATTCCACTCCACTACATTCCATTCCATTCCTTTCTTTCGACATGTTCTCACTCTGTCACCCGCGTTGGAGTTCAGGGGCACACTCTCAGCTCACATTTCATTTCGCCATTCAATTCCCTTCCATTCCTTTCCATTTCATTCCATTCCATTCCACTCTACTCCACTCCGCTACATAACATTCCAAACCATTCCATTTGAGTCCATTCCACTCCATTCCACTCCACGCCACTCCATTCCATTCCATTCCCTTCCATTCCATTCCACTCCACTCCTTTCCATTTCTTTCGACAGGATCTCACTCTCTCACTCAGGTTGGAGTTCAGGGACACAATCTCAGTTCACATTTCATTTCACCATTCCATTCCATTCCATTTCACTCCACTGCACTGCACTACACTCCATTCCATTCCCTTCCATTTCATTCAAATCCACTCCACTCCACAACACTTTGCTCCATTCCATTCCTTTCTATACCATTCCAGTTTCCTCCATTCCACTGCACACCACTCCACTCCACTTCCCACCATTCCACTCCAATCCACTCCACTCCTCTCAACTCCCCTCCATTGCATTCCTTCTTGTCTCATTCCACTCCATTCCAGTAAACTCCACTCCACTTGGATCCATTCCATTCCACTCCATTCCACTCTACTTCACTCCACTGCATTCCACTCCACTCCATTCCACTCCACTCCACTCCACACCACTCCTCTCTGCTCCATTCCATTAAATCCCATTCCATTCCTCTCCATTCCACTCCACTCCCCTCCACTCCACTCCACTCCACTCCATTCCATTCCATTCCATTCCATTCCATTCCATTCCATTCATTTGACTCCATTTCATTCCATTCCTTTCTTTCTAGAGTAACTCACTCTGTTACCCAGGCTGAAGTGCACTGGCACAATCTCAGCTCACATTTCATTTCACCATTCCATCCCATTCCATTCCACTCCACTCTATTCAACTCCACTCCACTACACACCACTCCACTCCATTCCATTCCATTCCATCCCATTCCATTCCACTCCATTCCACTTTACTCCTCTGCTCTCCATTCAATTCCATTCCATCCCATTCCGTTCCACTCCATTCCGTGCCACTCCACTCAACTCCCCTACACTCCACTCCATAAAGTTCGATTCCATCCCATTCCATTACCCTCCATTCCACTACAATCCATTCCACTACATTCCTCTCCACTCCACTCTAATTCACTCCATTCCGTTCCATTCCATACCATTCCACTCCATTCCATTCCATACCATTCCACTCCATTCCATTCCATTCCTTTCTTATGACAGGATCTCACTTTGTCACCCAACCTGCAGTGCACTGGCACAATCTCAGCTCACATTTCATTTCACTGTTTTATTCCATTGCATTCTATTCCATTCCATTCCAATCCACTTCACTCCACTAAATGCCTCTCCATCCCATTCTATTACACTGCATTCCACACCACTTCACTCCACTCCATTCCATTCCACTGCACTCCGCTCCATTCCATTCCATTCCACTCTGCTCCACTCCACTCCATTCCATTCCATTATGTTCCATTCCATTCCAATCTATTCCACTCCACTCCACCCCACTCCACTCCACTTCACTCCACTCCACTCCATTACATTACATTCCATACCATTCTCTCCATTCCATTCCATACTATTCACTCCAATCCATTCCATTCCTTTCTTTGACAGGATCTCACTCTGTCACCCATCATGGAGTGCACTGGCACAATCTCAGCTCATATTTCATTTCACCATTTCATTTCATTGCATTCCATTCCATTCCATTCCATCCCATTCCATTCCACTCCACCCAACTCCACTTCACTAAATGTCTGTCCATCCCATTCCATTACACTGCATTCCACACCGCTTCACTCCACTCCACTCCATTCCACTGCACTCCACTCCATTCCATTCCATTCTATTCCATTCCATTCCATTCCACCCCACTCCACTCCACTGCATTCCATTACATGCCATTACATTCCACTCTATTCCGCTCCACTCCACCCCACTCCACTCTACTTCGCTCCACTCCACTCTACTCCACTCTGTTCCATTCCATTCCATTGCATTCCATTCCATTCCACACCATTCTATTCCATTCCTTTGTTTTGACAAGTGTTCACTCTGTCACACAGGCTGGATTGCAGAGGCACAATCTCAGCTAAGATTTTATTTCACCATTCCATTCCATTCCATTCCATTCCATTCCATTCCATTCCATTCCATTCCGTAACATTGCACTCCATTCCACTACACTCCACTACACTCCACTATACTCCTCTCCATCCCATTCCATCCCATTTCCTTCTACCCCATTCCATTCCACTCCACTCCACCCCACCCCACACCATTCCATTCCATTCCATTCCATTCCTTTCCACTCCATTCCACTCCACTCCATTCCACTCCACTCCACTCCATTCCTTTCTACTCCAATCCACTCCAAACAACTCCACCTCATTTCACTCCATTCCACTCCTTTCAACTCCAATCCACTACAGTCCACTCCACTCCACCCTACTCCACGGAACTCCACTAAACTCCAATCCATTCCAATCCATTCCACTCCATTCTATTCCATTCTGTTCTTTTGACAGTATCAAAATTTCTTTCTTTCCTTTCTTTCGACAGTATCACCATTCCGTTCCATTGCATTCAATTCCATTCTATTCCCATACATTCCCTTCCATTCCATTCCTCTCCACTCCACTCCATTCCACTCATGTCCACTCCACTCCACTCCATTACATTCCACTTCATTCCATTCCACTCAATTAAATTCCTTTCCTCTCTTTCGATAAGTTCTCTCTCTGTCACCCAGGCTGCAGTGAAGTGGCACATCTCAACTCACATTTCATTACAATATTCCATTCCATTCCACCCCACTCCACTCCACTGCATTCCATTACAAGCCATTACATTCCACTCCATTACACTCCACTCCAAACCAGTCCACTCTATTTCACTCCACTCCATTCTATTCCATTCCATTCTATTCCATTCCACTCCACTCCACTCCACTCCACTCCACTCCACTCCACTCCACTCCATTCCATTCCATTCCATTCCATTCCATTCCATTCCATTCCATTCCATTCCATTCCATTCCATTCCATTCCATTCCACACCATTCTATTCCATTCCTTTGTTTTGACAAGTGATCACTCTGTCACACAGGCTGTATTGCAGAGGCACAATCTCAGCTCAGATTTTATTTCACCATTCCATTGCATTCCATTCCATTGCATTCCATTCCATTCCATTCCATTCCATTCCATTCCGTATCATTGCACTCCATTCCACTACACTCCACTATACTCCTCTCCATCCCATTTCATTCTACCCCATTCCATTCCACTCCACTCCACCCCACCCCACACCATTCCATTCCATTCCATCCCATTCCTTTCCACTCCATTCCACTCCACCCCTTTCCACTCCACTCCACTCCATTCCTTTCTACTCCAATCCACTCCAAACAACTCCACCTCATTTCACTCCATTCCACTCCTTTCCACTCCAATCCACTACAGTCCACTCCACTCCACTCTACTCCACGGAACTCCACTAAACTCCAATCCATTCCAATCCATTCCACTCCATTCTATTCCATTCTGTTCTTTTGACAGTATCAAAATTTCTTTCTTTCCTTTCTTTTGACAGTATCACCATTCCATTCCATTGCATTCAATTCCATTCGATTCCAATACATTCCCTTCCACTCCATTCCTCTCCACTCCACTCCACTCCATTCCACTCATGTCTACTCCACTCCACTCCATTCCTTTTCGTTCCATTCCACTCCATTAAATTCCTTTCCTCTCTTTCGATAAGTTCTCTCTCTGTCACCCAGGCTGGAGTGAAGTGGCACAATCTCAACTCACATTTCATTTCACCATTCCATTCCATTCCATTCCATCCCACTCCATCCCACATCTCTCCACTCCACTCCTCTCCATTCGATTCCTCTCCACTCCTCTCTACTCCACTCCATTGCAATCCACCCCATTCCATTCCACTCCATTCCACTCCACTGCACTCCACTCTACTCCACTCCATTCCATTCAATCCCAATTCATTCCAATCCATTCCACTCTACTCCTCTCCACTCCACTCCATAATATTCCATACCATTCCTTTCGACTCCATTCCACTCCACTCCATTCCACTCCACTCAACTCCACTCCACTACACTCCATTCCGTCTTATTCCATTCCATTCCATTCCATTCCACTCCATTCCGTTCCGTTCCTTTCTTTCAACATGATCTCACTGTGTGACCCAGGTTGGAGTGCAGGGGCACTATCACAGCTCACATTTCATTTCACCATTCCATTCCATTCCATTCCATTCCATTCCATTCCATTCCATTTTATTTCATTCCATTCCACTCCATTCCACTCTACTGCACTCCACTCCACACCACTCTATTCCATTCCATTCAATCCCAATCCATTCCATTCCATTCTACTCTACTGCTCTCCACTCCACTCCACTCCATAACTTTCCATACCATTCCAATCAACTCCATTCCACTCCATTCCACCCCACTCCACCCCACTAGATTCCATTGCATTCCATTCCATTCCATTCAATTCCATTACACTCCACTCCATTCCATTGCATTCCTTTCTTTCGACAGGGTCTCACTCTGTCACTCAGATTGGAGTTCACGGGTGCAATCTCATCTCACATTTCTTCTCATCATTCTATTACATTACATTCCATTCCGTTTCATTCCACTCCATTACAATACACTCCACTGTTCTCCACTCCATTCCATTCCATTCCATTTCATTCAAATCCACTCCACTCCACTCCACTCCACTGCTCTCCAGTCAACTCCACTCCACGCCACTCCACAACAATCTTTTCCGTTCAATCACATTCCATTACACTCCTTTCCAATCAACTCCTCTCCGCTCCACTCCACTCCATTCCATTCCTTTCCATCCCATTCCAGTTTCCTCCATTCCACTGCACACCACTCCACTCAATTCCCCTCAATTCCACTCCACTCCACTCCATTCCACTCCACTCCACACCACTCCACTCTACTCCACTCCATTCCATTAAGTCCCATTCCATTCCACTCCATTCCATTCCGCTCCCTTCCACTCCACTCCACTCCACTCCACTCCATTCCATTCCACTCCATTCGACTCCATTCCTTTCCATTCCTTTCCGTCTACAGTAACTCACTCTGTTACCCGGATTGATGTGCACTGGCACAATCTCAGCTCACATTTCGTTTCACCATTCCATCCCATTCCATTCCACTCCAGTCCATTCATCTCCACTCCACTCCATGACACTCCACTCCATTCCATTCCATTCCATTCCTTTCCATTCCACTCCATTCCACTCTAATCCACTCCAATCCACTCCATTGCATTCCCTTCCATCCCATTCCTTTCCACTCCTTTCCATGCCACTCCACTCAACTCCCCTACACTTCACTACATAACATTCTATTCAATACCATTCAATTACACTCCGTTACACCCCATTCCACTCCACTACTCTCAATTACACAATTCCATTCCATTCCGTTCAATTACACTCCATTCCACTCGACTCCACTCCACTCCTCTCCACTCCACTCCACTCCAATTCACTCCATTCCGTTCCATTCCATACCAATCCACTCCATTCCATTCCATTGTTTTCTTTCCACAGGATCTCACTCTGTCACCCAGGCTGAAGGGCAGTGGCACAATATCTGCTCACATTTCATTTCACCATTTTATTCCATTGCATTCCATTGCATTCTATTTCATTCCATTCCACTTCACTCCACTCCACTCTGTTCCATTTCATTCCATTCAACTCCATTCCAGTGCACTCCTCTCATCTCTACTCCACTCCACCACACTCCGCTCCATGTCACTCCATTCCATTCCATTCCATCCAATTCCATTCCACTCCATTCGACTCCATTCCACTACATTCCTCTCCACTCCATTCCACTCCATTCCACTCCATTCCATTCCACTCCCCTACACAGCACTCCACCACATTATATTCCAGTCCACTCCATCCCTTTCCACTACATTGCATTCCTTGCCTATCTTTCGCCAGGATCTCACTCTGTCACCCAGGCTGCAGTGCAGTGGCAGTATCTCAGCTCACGTTTCATTTCACCATTCCATTCCATTAGACTCCCCTCCACTCCACTCTACTACATTTCCTTCCACTCCATTCCACTCCACTCCACTCCACTCCACTCCACTCCACTCCCCTACACTTCATTCCATTCCATTCCATTCCATTCCTCTCCACTCCACTCGACTCCACTCCACACCGTTCCATTCCATTCCAAACCATTCCTTTCCACCCCATTCCACTCTATTCCACTCCACTCCAATCCACTCCAATCCATTCCATTCCACTCCATCCCATTCCATTCCATTCCATTCCATCCCACCCCATCCCATCCCATCCCATCCCATCCCATTTCATTCCTTTTTTTCTACAGGATCTCACTCTGTCACCCAGGCTGGAGTGCAGTGACACAACCTCAGCTCACATTTTATTTCACCATTCCATTCCATTCCACTCAATCCCATTGCATTCCACTCCACTCCACTCCATTCCATTCCGTTCCATTCCATCCCATTTGATTCCACTCCATTCCACTCCACTCCACTCCATTCCACTAATTTCCACTCCATCCCATTCCATTACACTGCATTCCACACCACCCCACTCCACTCCACTCCATTCCACTCCATTCCATTCCATTCCATTCCATTCCATTCCATTCCATTCCATTCCACTCCACTCCACTCTATTCCATTCCATTCCTTTCTTTCGACAGGATCTCACTGTGTTACTCAGGTTGGATTGCAGGGGCATAATCTCGGCTCACATTTCATTTCTCCATTCATTTTCATTCGATTCCATTCTAGTTCATTCCTTTCCATTCCACTCCACTCCACTTCATTCCATTCCATTTCATTCCATTCCACTCCTTTCAATTCCACTCCATTCCATTCCATTCCTTTGTTTTGATAGGTTCTCTCTCTGTCACCCAGGCTGGAGTGCATTGGCACAATCTCATCTCACATTTCATTTCACCGTTTCATTCCATTCCGTTCCATTCCATTCCATTCCATTCCATTCCATTCCATCCCACTCCAATCCACACCTCTCCACTCCACTCCACTCCATTCTATTCCACTCCCCTCCTCTCCATTCCATTCCATTGGAATCCACCCCATTCCTTTCCAGTCCATTCCACTCCACTTCACTCCACTCCAATGCTCTCCTTTCCATTCAATTCATTCCCAATCCATTGCACTACAATCCAGTCTACTTCACTCTACTCCACTCCACTCCATAACATTCCATACCATTCCATTCTACTGCATTCCACTCCACTCCATTCCTTTAAATCCCATTAAATTCCACTCCATTCCACTCCACTTCCTCCCACTCCACTATACTCCACTCCATTCCATTCCATTCCATTCAACTCCACTCCATTCCATTCCTTTCTTTCTACAGTAACTCACTCTGTTACCCGACTGAAGTGCACTGGCAGAATCTCAGCTTACATTTCGTTTCACCATTCCATCCCTTATCATTCCACTCCATCAACTCCACTCCATTCCTTCTTTCTACAGTAACTCACTCTGTTACCCGACTGAAGTGCACTGGCAGAATCTCAGCTTACATTTCGTTTCACCATTCCATCCCTTATCATTCCACTCCACTCCATTCAACTCCACTACACTCCACGTCACTACACTCAATTCCATTCACTTCCATCCCATTCCATTCAATTCCATTCCATTCCACTCCACTCCACCTCATTCCTTTCCATTCCATCCCATGCCATTCCACTCTTTTGATAGGTTCTATTTCTGTCACCCAGGCTGGTGTGCAGTGGCACAATCTCAACTCACATTTCTTTTCACCATTCCATTCCATTCCATTCCATCCCATTCCATTCCATTCTATCCCACTCCAATCCACACCTCTCCACTCCACTCTGCTTCATTCTATTCCACTCCACTCCTCTCCACTCCACTGCATTGCAATCCACCCCATTCCATTAAACTCCATTCCACTCCACTTCACTGCACTCCACTCCTTTCCATTCCATTCCATCCCAATCCATTCCAATCCATTCCAGTTGACTCCGCTCCACTCCACTTCATAACATTCCATACCACTCCATTTAACTCCATTCCACTCCACTCCACTCCGCATCACTCCACTCCACTCCATTCTATTAATTCCCTTTCCACTCCACTCCACTTCCCTCCATTCCCCTCCAATCCACTCCATTCCATTCCATTCCATTCGTCTCCCTTCCATTCCATTCCTTTCTTTCTACAGTAACTCACTGTGTTACCTAGGCTGAAGTGCACTGGCACAATCTCAGCTCACATTTCATTTCACCATTCCATCCCATTCCATTCCACTCCTCTCCATTCAACTCCACTGCACTCCACGCCACTCCACTCTATATGATTCCATTCCATCCACTCCACTCCACTGCACTCTACTCTATTGCATTCCAATCCATTCCACTCCACTGCACTCCCCTACAATCCATTCCATTCCATCCCATTCCATTCATCTAGATTCCTTTGCATTCCAATCCAGTCCACTCCACTCCAGTCCATTCCATTCCATTCCATTCCATTCCATTCCCTTCCCTTCCCTTCCATTCCATTCCCTTCCCTTCCCTTCCCTTCCATTCCATTCCCTTCCCTTCCTTCCATTCCATTCCATTCCATTCCATTCCCTTCCCTTCCCTTCCCTTCCCTTCCATTCCATTCCATTCCATTCCATTCCATTCCATTCCATTGCATTGCATTGCATTGCATTCCATTCCATCCCATTCGATTCCACTCCATTCCACTCCACTCCACTAAATTCCACTCCATCCCATTCCATTGCAGTGCATTCCACAACACTCCATTCCAACTCATTCCATTCCACTGCGCTCCACTCCATTCCATTCCATTCCATTCCATTCCATTCCATTCCGTTCTGTTCCGTTCCGTTCCATTCCATTCCATTCCATTCCAATCCACTCCATTCCACTCCATTCCATTCTGTTACTTCCCATTCCATTCCACTCTATTCCACTCCAATCCATCCCACTCCACTCCAGTTCACTCCACTCCACTCTACTACACTCCATTCCATTCCACTCCATTCCATTCCATTCCACAGCATTTTATTCCATTCCTTTCTTTTGACAAGTTCTCACTCTGTTACCCAGGCTGGATTGCAGTGGCAAAATCTTAGCTCACATTTTATTTCACCATTCCATTCCAATCCAATACATTCCAATCCAATACATTCCATTCCAATCCAATTCATTCCATTCCATTCCATTCCATTCCATTCCATTCCTTTGCACTCCATTCCACTCCACTCCTCTCCACTCCACTCCACTCATCTCCATCCCATTTCATCCCATTTCATTCTGCCCAATTCCACTCCACTCCACTCCACCCCACACCTTTCCATTCCTTTCCATCTCATTCCATTCCATTCCATTCCACTCCACTCCATTCCATTCCACTCTACTCCACTCCTCTGCTTCCACTCCACCCCATTCCTTTCTACTCCCCTACACTCCACTCCACTCCATTGTATTCCATCCCTTTCCATTCCACTCCTTTCTACCCAACCTACTACACTCCACTCCACTCTACTCCACTCCACACCACTTCACTTAACTCCATTCCATTCCATTCCATTCCACTCCATTCAATTCAATTCCTTTCTTTTGACAGTATCAAAATTTCTTTGTTTCCTTTCTTCCCACAGTATCAGCATTCCATTCCATTCACTTCTCTTCCAATCCATTCCTCTCCACTACACTCCAGTCCATTCCACTCCACTCCACTACACTCTATTCCACTCTTTTCCACTCCATTCCACTCCACTTCACTCCACTGCACTCATCTCCATTCCATTCCATACAATCCCAATCCATTCCACTCCATTCCACTCTAATCCACTCCACTCCACTCCATTCCATAACAATCCATACCAATCCATTCCACTGAATTCCACTCCACTCCACTCCAATACTCCCCACTCCATTCCATTCCGTTCCATTCCATTCTTTTCCATTCCATTCCATTCCATTCCATTCCATTCCATTCCATTCCATCCATTCTCTCCATTCCATTCCTTTCTTTTGACAGGATCTCACACTGTCACTCAGGTTGGAGTGCAGGGGCACAATCTCAACTTGTATTTCATTTCACCATTCCATTTCATTTCATTCCATTCCATTCCATTCTGTTCCGTTCCATTCCTTTCCATTCCATTCCATTCCATTCCATTCCATTCCATTCCATTCTATTCCGTTCCGTTCCATTCCATTCCATTCCATTCCATTTCGTTCCGTTCCGTTCCATTCCGTTCAGTTCTGTTCCATTCCTTTCCGTTCCGTTCCATTCCATTCCATTCCATTCCGTTCCATTCCCTTCCATTTCATTCCATTCCAGTTCACTCCACTGCAATCCATTCCATTCTAATCCATTCCCTTCTACTTCATTCCACTGCACTCCACTCCACTCCACTCCACTCCACTCCACTCCATTCCATTCCATTCCATTCCATTCCATTGAATCCCAATCCGTTCCACTCCATTCTGCAATACTCCACACCACTCCCCTCCACTCCATAACATTCCATACCATTCCATTCGACTCCATTCCAATCCAATCCACTCCACCCCACTTCATTTTATTCCATTCTGTTCCGCTACACTCCATTCCATTCCATTCCTTGTTTTGACAGGATCTCACTCTGTCACTCCGGTTGGAGTACAGGGGCAGAATCTCAGTTCACATTTCATTTCACCAGTCATTTCCATTCCATTCCATTGCATTCTCTCCCTTTTCACTCAAATCCAGTCCACCCAACCCCACTGCTCTCCAATCCATTCCACTCCACGCCACTCCACACCAACCTATTCCATTCCATCACATTCCATTCCATTCCATTCCAATCCACTCCTCTCCACTCCACTCCACTCCATTCCATTCCTTTCCATCCCAATCCATTTTCCTCCATGCCATTGCACACCAGTCCACTCCACTCCCTTCCATTCCACTCCACCCCCCTCCATATCATTCTGTCTCATCTCATTCCACTCCATTCCAGTAAACTCCACTCCACTCCAATCCATTCCATTCCACTCCATTGCACTCCACTCCACACCACTCCACTTCACACCACTCCAGTACATTCCACTCCACTTCATTCCTCTCCACTCCACTCCACTCCATTCCACTACACTCCTCTCCACTCCACTCCAATTCACTCCATTCCTTTCCATTCCATACCATTCCATTCCATTCCTTTCTTTCAACAGGATCTCACTCTGTCTCCCATGCTGGAGTGCAGTCATACAATGCCAACTCACATTTCATTTCACCATTCCATTCCATTCCGTTATTTCATTCCATTGCATTCCACTCCTCTCCACTCCATTCCACTGCACTCACTCCATCCCATTCCATCCCATTCCATTCCACTCCACACCACTCCACTCCACTCCACCACACTACACTCCATTTCATTCCATTACATCCCATCCCATTCCATCCCATTCCATTCCACTCCATTCCAATTCACTCCACTCCATTGTACTTCACTCCACTCCACTCCACTCCTCTCCGTTACATTTCATCCCATTCCATTCCACTGTATTACACAACACTCCACTCCACTCTACTCCACTCCATTCCATTCCATTCCTCTCCACTCCAATCCTCTCCACTCCATTCCACTCCATTCTATTCCCTTCCATTCCTTTCCACTCCTATCCACTCCACTCCTCACAAGTTCTCTTCAATCCTCTCCTTTCCACTCCACTCCACTCCGTTGCACTCCATTCCATCCAATTTCATTCCACTCCACTCCGCTCCACTCCACTCCACTTCTAACCATTTTATTCCATTCCATTGCATTCCATTCCTTTCTATTCCATTTCTTTCTTTTGACAGGATCTCACTCTTTCACTCAGGCTGGTGAGCAGTGGCACAATCTCAGCTCACATTTCATTTCACCATTCCATTCCATTGCATTGCACTCCATTCCATTCCACTAAGCTACACTCTACTCCACTCCATTCCATTCCATCAAATTCCATTCTCCTCCACTCCACTCCACTCCTCTCCACTCAATTCCACTCCAATCCAGTTCATTCCATTCAATCCCATTCCATTCCACTCCACTCCACTCTGCTCAAATCCACTCTACTCCACACCACTGCATTCCATTCCATTCCATATCATTCCATTTGATTCCATTTGACTCCCTCAACTCCATTGCATTCCGGTACATTCCACTGCATTTAACTCCACTCCACTCCCCTGCAATCCACTCAACTCCAATCCACTGCACTCTATTCTATTCCATGCCATTCTATTCCATTCTTTTCCATTCCACTCCACATTACTCTACTCAACTCCACTCCATTCTTTTACATTCCATTCCACTCAATCCCATTCTATTTCACTAAATTCCACTCCATTCCAATCCTCTCCACTCAGTACCATTCCATCCCATTCCATTCCACTCCACTCCACTGCACTCTACTCCTCTCCAGTCCACTCCACTCCTCTGTACTCCACTCCACTCCACTCCATTCCTTTCCATTCCATTCCACTCCATTCCGTTCCATTTCCTTCTTTCCACAGGTTCTCACTCTGTCTCCCAGGCTGGAGTGCAGTGGCACAATCTCAGCTTATAATTCATTCCATCATTCCATTTCATTCCGTTCTATTCCATTCCATTCCACTTAATTCCACTGCACTCCACTCCATGCCATTCCATCCCGTTCGATTCCACTCCATTCCTCTCCACTTCACTCAATCCATTCCACTCCAGTCCATTCCATACCATTCCAATCCTTTCTACTCCAAGAAAATCCACTTCACTCCACTCCACTCCATCCCATTCCATCCCATTGCACTACACTAAATTCCACTGCACTCCCCTCCACTCCACTCCATTCCTCTCCATTCCATTCCACTCCATTCCATTCCATTCCATTCCATTCCATTCCATTCCACTCCACTTCATTCCATTCCATCCCATTCCATTCCACTAAACTCCACTAGACTCCACTATTCTCTGCTCCACTCCACTACACTCCACTCCATTCTATGCCATTCCATTCAACCCATTTCACTCCTCCCCTCTCCACTCCACTCCATTCCATTCCATCCCATTCTGTTTCTTTCCATTCCACTCCACTCCGCTCTGCTCAAATCCACTCCACTCCTCTCCTCACCACTCCGTTCCATTCCATTCTGTTCCATTTCATTCCATTCCATTCGATTTGACTCCCTCCAATCTACTCCATGCCGTTACATTCCATTGCATTTAACTCCACTCCACTCCACTGCAATCCACTCCACTCCAATCCACTGCATTCTATTCCATCCCATGCCACTCAATTCCATTCTATTCCATTCCACGCAACATCATTCCACTCAACTCCACTGCATTCCTTTACATTCCATTCTATTTCGCTAAATTTCATTCCATTCCAATCCTCTCCATTCAGTACCATTCCACCCCATTCCATTCCACTCCATTCCACTGCACTGTACTACTCTCCACTCCACTGCACTCCTCTGTGCTCCACTCCACTCCCTTCCTTTCCATTCCATTCCACTGCATTCCATTTCATTTTCTTCTTTCCTCAGGTTCTCACTCTTTCACCCAGGCTGGAGTGCAATGGCACAATCTCAGCTTATAATTCATTCCACCATTCCATTTCATTCCATTCTGTTCCATTCCATTCCACTTAATTCCACTCAACTCCACTCCATGCCATTCCATCCCATTCCATTCCACTCCATTCCACTCCACTTCACTTGATCCATTCCACTCCATTCCATTCCATACCATTCCACTCCTATCTACTCCAAGAAAATCCACTGCACTCCACTCCACTCCATCCCATTCCATCCCATTACACTACATTAAATTCCACTGCAGTCCACTCCACTCCACTCCATTTCTCTCCATTCCATTCCATTCCATTCCTTTCCATTCCATTCCATTCCATTCCATTCCATTCCATTCCATTCCATTACACTCCACTCCACTCCACTCCACTCCATTCAACTCCACTCCACTTCACTCCATTCCATTCTGTTCTTTTGAAAGGATCTCACTCTGTCACCCAGGCTGGAGTACAGTGCCTCAATATCCGTTCACATTTCATTTTTCCATTCCTTTCAATTCCATTCCAATCCACTACACTCCACTCCATTCAACTCCACTCCACTCCATTCCACTCCACTCCACTCCATGCCATTCCCTTCCACCCCATTCCATTCCACTCCATGCCACTCCACTCCACTCCATTCCATTCCATTCCATCCGATTCCATTTACACTCCACTCCACTCCACTTCACTTTCCTGCACTCTATTCCAATCCATTGCATTCCTCTCGATTCCATTCCCTTCCTTTCTTTCGACAGGATATCACTGTGTCACCGAGGCTGGATTGCAGTGGCACTATCTCAGCTCACATTTCATTTCAACATTCCATTCCACTGCACTCAACTCCACTGCATTCCATTCCATTCCATTAAACTTCTTTCCACTCCATTCTACTTCACTCCACTCCTCTCTTTTGCATTCCATCCCATTGTGTTCCATTCCAATCCATGCCCCTCCACTCCACTCCAACCCACTCCACTCCATTCCACTCCATCTCATTCGAATCCACTGCATTCCACTCCACTCAAATCCACTCCAATGAATTCAGTTCCATTCCATTCCCTTCCATTCCATTCCACTCCATTCCATTGCATTCATTTCTTTCAACTGGATCTCACTCCATCTCCCAGGCTAGAGTGCACTGGCACAATCTCATCCCACATTTCATTTCCCCATTCCATTGCATTCCACTCCGTTCAATTCTATTCCTTTCCATTCCACTCCACTCCACTACACTCCCTCCCACTCCATTCCACTGCATTCCATCCAATTCCATTCCACTCCTTTCCACTCCACTCCACTCTAATCCAATGCACTCCACTTCACTAAATTCCTTTCCACTCCATTCCACTCCACTCCACTCCACTCCTCTCCACTCCACTACATTCCGTTCCATTCCTTTCCATTCCACACTTTCCATTCCTTTTCTTTCTTGTGACAGGTTCTCAGTCTGTCACACAGGCTGGAGTGCAGTTGCACAATCTCAGCTGACATTTCATATCACCATTCCATTCCATTCCATTCCATTCCATTCCATTCCATTCCATTCCGTTCGATACCATTCCATTACACTCCATTCCATTCCTTTCTTTTGACAGGATCTCACTCTGTCACCCAGGCTGGAGTTCAGTGTCAAAATCTCAGCTCTCATTTCATTTCACCATCGCATTCCATTCCATTCCATTCCATTCCACTCCATTCCTCTCCACTGCACTCCAATCCACCACATGCCACTCTATTCTATTCCACTACAACCCACTCCACTTCACTCCATTCCACTTCACTCCATTCCATTCCATCCCATTCCATTCCACTCCATTCAACTCCACTCCATTCCACTCTACTCCACTCCATTTCATTCCAGCCCATTCATTTCATGCCATTCCACTTCATTCCACTACACTACACTCCATTCCATCCCATTCCATTCCTCACCATTCCACTCTACTCTACTCCACTCCACTCCACTCCATTCCATTCCATTCCATTCCATTCCATTCCATTCCATTCCATTCCTTTTTTTTGACAGGATCTCACTCTGTCACCCTGGCTGGATGGCAGTGGCACAATCTCAGCTGACATTTAATTTCAGCATTCCATTCCATTCCCCTGCACTCCACTCCACTCCACTCCATTCCGTTCCATCCAATTCAATTCCACTCAACAGCACTCCACTGCACTCCACTCCTCTCCAGTCCACTACATTCCTTTCCATTCCAACCAATTCCATTCCACTCTGTTCCACTAAACTCCACTACACTCTACTCCACTCCCCTCCACTCCACTCGACTCCATTCCATTCCATTCCACACCATGCCATTCCTTTCCTTTCTTTTGACAGGATGTCACTTGGTCACCCGGTCTGGAATGCAGTGGCACAATCTCAGCTCACATTTCGTTTCACCATTCCATTCCACTCCACTCCATTCCATACTGTTCCATTCCATTCCACTCCATTCCACTGCACTCCACTCCACTCCACTGCACTCCACTCCACTCCAATCCAGTCCACTCCATTCTAATACAATTTTTTGGTTTTGACAAGATATCACTCGGTCACCCAGGCTGGAGTACAGTGGAACAATCTGAGCTCGCATTTCATTTCACCATTCCATTGTATACGATTCCATTCCATTCCATTCTATTCTACTCCATTGCACTCCCCTCTACTGCACTCCCTTGCACTACACTCAATCCCAGTCTATCCCATTCCATTCTCCTCAATTCCACTCCACCACACTCCACTCCTTTCCATTCCACTCAACTCCACACCACTCCACTCCAGTCTACTCCATTCCACTCCATTCCATTCCATTCCATTCATCTCCATTCCATTCCATTCCATTCATCTCCATTCCATTCCATTCCATTCCATTCCATTCCATTCCATTCCATTCCTCTCCATTCCATTCCTCTGCACTCCATTCCACTAACCTCGAATGCACTCCCATCCATTACACTCCATGCCATTCCATCCCGTTCCATTCTCCTCAATTCCACTCCAGCCCACTACACTCCTTTCCATTCCACTCAATTACACACCACTCCACTCCAGTCTACTCCATTCCACTCCATTCCATTCCATTCCATTCTTTCGACTGGATCTCACTCTGTCACCCAGGCTGGAGTGCAGTGGCACAATCTCAGCTCACATTGTGTTTCACCATTCCATTCCCTTCCACTCCACTCTACTGCAATGCACTCCACTCCACTCCACTCCATTCCATTCCAATTCATTCCCCTCTGCTTCACTACACTACACTGCACTCCATTATTTTCCATCCCATTCCATTACACTCCATTGCACTCCAGTCCTGTCCACTCCACTGCACTCCATTCCATTCTTTCAATTCAGTGCCACTAAAATCCACTCAACTTCACTCCACTCCACTCCACTCTTCTGCACTCCACTCCAATCCACTCCGTTCCATTCTATCCAATTCCACTCGACTCCACTCCACTCCACTCCAGTCCATTCTATTCCATTGCATTCCATTCCTTTCGTCAGTATCTCCCTCTGTCACTTAGACTGCCATGCAGTGGCACAATCTCAGCTTGCATTTCATTTTACCATTCCATCCCATTACATTCCCTTCCATTCCATTCTATCTATTCCATTCTACTCTATTCTACTCCACTCCACACCACTCCATTCCACTCAAATCCATACCACTCCACTCCAATACACTCCACTCCTCCCCACTTTACTGCATTCCATTCCATTCTACTTCATTCCACCACACTGCACTCCATTCCAATCCATTCCATTCCACTCCATTCCACTCCACTCCACTACACAACACTACACTCCGTTCAATTTGAGCCAATTCCATTACACTCCATTCTACTCCACTCCACTTGACTCCACTCCACTCCATTCCACTCAACTCCACTCATTCCCATTCCATCCCATTCCTTTCCACTCCACTCCACTCCACTCCACTCTATTCTATTCCATTCCAATCCATTCCATTACACTCCATTCCACACCACTGCACTGTACTCTGCTACATTACACTCTACTCCACTCAACTCCACACCATTCCGTTTCATTCCTTTCTTTCGGCAGTATCTCCCTCTGTCTCGCAGGCCCAGTGCATTGGGACAATCTCAGCTCACATTTCTTTGTACCACTCCACTCCATTCCATTCCATTCCATTCCATTCCATTCCATTCCATTCCATTCCATTCCATTCCACACCACTGCACTCCACTCCACTCAGTTCCATTTAATTCCATCCCATTCATTTCACTCCATTTGACTCCACTCCACTCCGTTCCATCCCATTCCATTCCTCACAATTCCACTATAGTCCACTCCACTCCATTCCATTCCATTCCATTCCATTCCATTCCATTCCATTCCATTCCATTCCATTCCATTCCACTACATTCCATTCCATTCCTTTTTTTTTTTTTTGACAGGATCTCACTCTGTCACCCAGGCTGGATGGCAGTGGCACAATCTCAGCTGACATTTAATTTCAGTATTCCATTCCATTCCCCTGCACTCCACTCCACTCCAATCCTTTCAATCCAATTCCATTCCACTCAATCCCACTGCACTGCACTCCATTCCTCTCCAGTGCACTACATTCCTTTCCATTCCAACTGACTCCATTCCACTCCCCTCCACTCCACTTCCCTCCACTCCACTCCACTCCATTCCATTCCATTCCACAACATGCCCTTCCTTTCCTTTCTTTCAACAGGATGTCACTTGGTCACCCAGTCTGGAATGCAGTGGCACAATCTTAGCTTACATTTCGTTTCAGCATTCCAAACCATTCCATTCCATTCCATTCCATTCCACTACACTCCACTCCATTCCAATCCACTCCATTCCATACTATTCCATTCCATTCCACTCCATTCCACTGCACTCCACTCCACTCCAATCCATTCCACTGCATTAAACAATATTTTTTGGTTTTGACAAGATCTCACTCGGTCACGCAGGGTGGAGTGCAGGGGCACAATCTCAGCTCACATTTCATTTCACCATTCCCTTGTATACGATTCCATTCCATCCCATTCTATTCTACTCCATTCCACTCCCCTCGACTCCACTTCCGTCCACTACACTCCATCCCATTCTATCCCATTCAAATCACCTCAATTCCACTGCACCCCACTCCACTCCTCTCCACTATACTTAACTCCACACCAATCCACTCCAGTCTACTCCATTTCACTCCATTCCATTCCATTCTTTCGACAGGATCTCTTTCTGTCACGCAGGCTTGAGTGCACTGGCACAATCTCAGCTCACATTTCATTTCACCATTCCATTCCATTCCCTTCCACTCCACTCTGCTCTACTCCAATCCACTCCATTCCACTCCACTCCATTCCACCCCACTCCATTCTACTCCATTCCACTTCACTCCACTCCATTACATTCCATCTTATTCCAATACACTACATTCCACTCCACTCCACTCCACTACATTCCATTCCATTTCATTCCAATCCATTCCATTCCACTCCACTTCATTCCACTCCACGCAACTCCACTCCACTCCAGTTCTTTCCACTCCAATCCATTACATTCCACTTCAGTCCACTCCACACCACTGCATTCCATTCCATCTCCTTCCATTCCACTCCAATTCACTCCACTCAACTCCACTCCACTGCAGTCTGCTCCACTCCACTCTATTCCATTCCATCCCATTCCATTCGACTCCATTCCACTGCAGTCCACTCCACTCCACTCCATTCCATGCCATACCATTCCAGTCCATTCCATCCCATTCCTCTCCAATCCATTCCATTCCTTTCTTTTGACAAAATTTCACTCTGTCAACCAGGCTGGAATGCAGTGACACAGTGTCAGATCACATTTCATTTCACCATTCAATTCTATTTTATTCCATTCTATCAAATTCCATTCCATTCCACTCCCCTCCCTTGACCTCAATGCCAATCCACTCCAGTCCACACCACTCTATTCCTTTCCATTCCATCCCATTCCACCCACCTACACTGCACTCCACTCTATTACATCCCATTCTGTTCCACTCCATTCCATTCCCTTCCACTCCATTCCATTCCCTTCCATCCCACTCCACTCCACTCCCCTCCAATCCACTCAATCACATTCCATCCCTTTGATTTCCACTCCATTCCACTCCACTCTATGCCACTCCACTCCTTGCCACTCCACTCTATTCCTTTCCAATCCATTCCATTCCCATACACGTCATTCAACTTCACTCCACTCCACTCCACTCCACTCCACTCCACCACACTCTACTCCACTCCACTCCATTCCATTCCATTCCTTTCTTTTCGCAGGATCTCTCACTGTCACCCAGGCTGGATTGCAGTGGCACAATCTCAACTCACACTTCATTTCACAATTCCATTCCATTCCATGCAATTCCATTCAATTCCACTCCTCTCCACTCTAGTCCACTCCATTCCATTCCACTCCACTCCACTCCATTCCATTCCACTCCACTCCACTCTGTTCCATTCTTTCCCATTCATTCCACTCCACCCAATCCACTCCACTCCACTCCACTCCATTCAACTCCACTCCACTACAATCCATTCCTCTCCACTCCATTCCACTCCACTCCACTCAACTCCACTCCACTCCATTCCTCTCCCCTCCATGCCACTCCACTCCACACCACTCCATTCTCCTCCATTCCACTCTGTTCCATTCCATTCCATTCCACTCCATTCAACTCCACGCCACTCCACTACACTCTATCTCCTTCCATCCCATTCCTTTCCACTCCATTCCACTCCAGTCCTCTCCACTCTATTCCTTTCTAATGCCTTGCATTCCATTACCCTCCATTCCACTGCAATCCACACCACTCCACTCCACTCTACTGCACTCCACTCCATTCCAAGCCAGTTAATTTCTTTCCTTCAATAGGTTCTCTGTCACTCACGCTGAAGTGCAGTGGCACAACCTCAGCTCACATTTAATGTCACCATTCCATTGCATTCTATTCCATTCCATTCCATTCCATTCCATTCCATTCCATTCAACTGAACTCCTCTCCACAACACTCCACTCCACTCTATTCCATTCCACTCGATTCCAGTCCACTCAAATCCATTTCATTCCATCCCATTCCATTACATTCCACTCCATTCCACTCCACTCCACTCCACTACATTCCTCTCAACACAACTCCACTCCACTTCATTCCTCTCCCCTCAATTCCACTCCACTCCATTCCATTCTATTCCATTGCATTCCACTCCACTCAACTCCATGCATCTCCACTCCACTTTACTCCTTTTCACTCCACTCCATTCCACTCCACTCCACTCCACAACATTCAATTCCTTTCCATTCCATTCCACTCCATTCCACTCCCCTCCACTCTGCTCCACTCCACTCCATTCCATTCCACTCCACTCCATTCCATTCCATTCCATTCCATTCCATTCCATTCCTTTCCACACTATTCCACTCTATTCCACTCCATTCCAATCCGCTCCATTCCATTCCAATGCATTCCTCTCCAATTCCCTTGCATTCCTTTCCTTTCTTTTGATAGGATCTCACTCTGTCTCCCAGGCTGGAGTGCAGTGGCACAAGGTCAGCTCACATTTCAATTCACCATTCCATTCCATTCCATTCCATTCCATTCCATTCCATTCCATTCCATTCCAATTCATTCCATTCCATTCCAATTCACTGCACTCCACTCCCCTCCACACCACTGCTTGGCATTCCATTCCATTCCATTCCACTCCACTGCACTCCACTCCACACCACTGCTTGCCATTCCATTCCATTCCATTCCACTCGTTTCCACTCCATTCCCTTCCACTCCCCTCCCCTCCACTCCACTCCTCTCCACTCCACTCCACTCCATTCCATTCCACTCCATTGCACTCCTCTTCCCTCCCATCCACTCCATTCCATTGCATACCATTCCGTTCCACTCTGCTCCACTCCTCTTCACTCCACTCCATTACATCCATTCCATTCCACTCCATTCTATTCCAATCCACTTCACTCCAATTCTCTCAACTACTCTCCACTCCATTCCCTTCCACCCCATTCCATTCCACTCCACTCCACTCCACTCCACTCCACTCCCCAAACTCCACTCCACTCCACTGCACTCCAATCCATTCCATTCCTTTCTCTCGCAAGGTTCTCAGTCTGTCACCCAAGGTGGAGAGCATTGGCAGAATCTCCAATCACTTTTCATTTCACCATTCCTTTCAATTCCATTCCATTCCATGCCACTCCACTGCACTCCAGTCCACTCCACTCTATTCTATTCCATTCCGTTCCTCTCCATTCCACTCCGCTCCACTCCGCTGCATTCTACTCCACTCCATGCCATTGCACTCCATTCCTCTCCACTCCCCACTACTACACTCCACTCCGTTCCATTCCATCCCATTCCATTCCATTCCACTCCCTTCCACCACAATCCAGTGCATTCCACTCCACTCCATTCCACTTTGCTGCATTCCATTCCAATCCACTGCACACCACTACACTACACTCCATTCGATTCCATCCTATTCCGTTACAATCCATTCCACTCCAATCCACTCCACTCCACTGCACTTAATTCCATAATATTCCATTCCATTCCATTCCACTCCACTCCACCCCACTCCAGGCAACTCCACTTTACTCCATGCAACACCACTCCACTCAACTCCTTTCCACTCCACTCCATTCCACTTCACTCCAATCCACACCACTCCATTCCATTCCATCCCGTTCCATCAAATCCATTCCACTCCACTCCACTCCATTCCATTCCAGCCCATTCCATTACTTTCTTTTCTTTAAACAGGATCTGATTCTGTCACCCAGGCAGGAGTGCAGTGGCACAATCTGAGCTCACCTTTCATTTCACCATTCCATTCCATTCCATTCCATTCCATTCCATTCCTTTCCATTATACTCCACTCCACTCCATTCCTTCCAATTTAATTCCAATCCATTCCATTCCACTCCACTCCACTCCACTCCATTCCACTCCACTCCATTCCATTCCATTCTTTTCCATTCCACTCCACTGCACTTGAATCCACTCCACTGCATTCTATCCAATTCCATTCCACTCAATTCCACTCCACACCACTACACCAAACTCCAAGCCATCCCATTCCATTCCATCCCATTCGATTCCATTCCATTCCACTCCATTCCACTGCACTCTACTCCTTTCCACTCTATTCCATTCAATTCCATTCCACTCCCTTCCATTCCATTCCATTCCACTCCATTCCATTCCATTCCCCTCCATTCCATTCCATTCCCCTCCAGTCCAATCCACTCAATTCCAATCCATTCCATTCCACTCCATTGCGCTCGATGACACTTCACTTTACACCACTGCATCCCAATCCATCCCCTTCCTTTCCACTCTATTCCACTCCAGCCCACTCCAGTCCACTCCAATCTACTCCACGCTACTGTATTGCATTACATCACATTCCACTACATTACACTCCATTCCACTCCACTCCACTCTCCTCCACTCTACTCCATTCCATTCCATTGCATTCCAAACCATTCCACTCCATTCCACTCCACTCCTTTATTTCGTCAAGTTCTCACTTTTTCACCCAGGCTGGATTGCAGTGGCACCATCTCAACTCACATTTCATTTCACCATTCCATTCCATTGCATTCCATTCTACTCCACTCCACTCCATTCCATTCAATTGCAATCCATGCCACTCCATTCTACTACAATTCACTCAATTCCATTCCATTCCATTCCAATCCATTAGACTCCACTCCACTCCATTCCACTGCACTACACTCCATTCCCTTTCAATCAACTCCATTCCATTCCATTCCACTCGGTTCCATTCCATTCCTTTATTTTGACAAGTTCTCACTCTGTCATACTGGCTGGAGTGCAGTGGCACAAGCTCACCTCACATTTCATTTCACCATTCCATTTCAATCCATTCCATTCCATTCCATTCCTTCCCAAACCACTCCAGTCAACTACACTCCACATCGTTCCACTCCACTCCACTCCATTCCACTGCACTCCACTAGACTACACTCCACTCCATTCCACTCAGTTCCATTCCACTCCACTCCACTCCACTCCACTCCACTCCATTCCATTCCATTCCTTTGTCTTGACAGGATCTCACTCTGTCACCCAGGCTGCAGTTCTGTGGCACAATCTCAGCTCACACTGAATTTCACCATTGTATTCTATTTTTTTCCATTCCATTCCATTCCATACCATTCCATTCCATTCCATTCCATTCCATTCCATTCCATTCCATCCATTCCATTCCATTCCATTCCATTCCATTCCATTCCATCCATTCCATTCCATTCCATTCCATTCCATCATTCCATTCCATTCCATTCCATTCCATTCCATAACATTCCATTCCATTCCATTCCATTCCATTCCATTCCATACCATTCCATTCCATTCCATTCAACTCCACTCTACTCCACTCCACTCCATTCCACTCCAGTCCACTATGCTCCATTTCATTCCATTCCATTACAATCCACTCCAGTCCACTCCACTCAACTCCACTCCAGTCCACTCCATTCCATTCCAGTCCACTCCACTCCTTTCCACTGCACTCTGTTCCTCTCCACTCCACTAAACTCCAATATA
Source organism: Nomascus leucogenys (assembly GCF_006542625.1). NCBI lineage: Eukaryota > Metazoa > Chordata > Mammalia > Primates > Hylobatidae > Nomascus > Nomascus leucogenys. The sequence continues at coordinate 51,268 of NW_022097743.1, forward strand.
TTCCATTCCATTCCATTCCACTCCATTCCATTCCATCCCTTTCTTTCGAAAAGGTCTCACTCTGTCACACTGGCTGGAGTGCACTGGCAGAAGCTCACCTTACATTTCATTTCACCATTCCATTTCAATCCATTCCATTCCATTCCATTCCTTTCCAATCCACTCCAGTCAACTGCACTCCACACCTTTCCACTCCACTCCACTCCATTCGACTCCAGTCCACTCCACTCCACTCCACTCCATTCCATTCCACCCAGTTCCATTCCACTCCACTCCACTCCACTCCACTACACCCCACTCGACTCCACTCCACTCCATTCCATTCCATTCCTTTCTTTTGACAGGATCTCTCTCTGTCACCCAGGCTGCAGTGCTGTGGCACAATCTCAGCTCACACTGAATTTCACCATTGCATTCTATTTCATTCCATTCCATTTCATTCCACTCCACTCCACTCCACTCCACTCCATTCCACTCCAGTCCACTATGCTCCATTCCATTACAATCCACTCCAGTCCACTCCACTCAACTCAACTCCAGTCCACTCCATTCCATTCCAGTCCACTCCACTCCTTTCCACTGCACTCCATTCCTCTCCACTCCACTATACTCCACTCTATTCCATTCCATTTCATTCCATTCTACTCCACGCCATGCCACTCCAATCCACTCAAATCTACAACACCCCATTCCACTCCACTCCACTCCATGCCAGGCAACTCTACTCCAATCCATTCCACTCCAGTCCATTCCACTCCACTGCACTCCACTCCACCCCACACCACTCCATGCCATTCCGTCGCATTACTTTCCATTCCATTCCACTCCACTGAACTCCACCTCTCTCCACTCCACTCCACTCTATTCTATTCCATTCCATTCCAGTCCATTACACTCCACTCCACTCCATTCGACTCCGTTCTATTCCATTCCATTCAATTCCACTCTATTCCACTCCATTCCTTTCTTTCAACAGATTCTCAGTCTGTCACACAGTCTGGAGTGGAGTTGCACAATCTCAGCTAAAATTTCATTTCTCCATTCCATACCATTGTGTTCCATTCCATTCCACTGCGTTCCATTCCATTGTATTCCATTCCATTCCACTCCACTCCACTCTATTCCACTCCATTCCATTCATTTGCATTCCATTCCACTCCTCTCCATTCCATTCCATCCACTTCCATTCCACTCCAATCCACTCCACTCCTGTGCACTACACTAAACAACCGTCCATTCCATTTCATCCCATTCCATTGCATTCCATCCCATTCCATCACACTCCATTTCACTCCCCTCCAGTCCACTCCATGCCACTCCTTTCCACTGCATACCATTCCATTCCACTCCATTCCACTCCAATCCACGCAACTCCACTCCACTGCACTCCATTCCACTCCATTACCTTCCACTCCATCCAATTCGATTCCACTCCATTCCACTCCACTCCATTCCACTCCAACTCCTATCCACTCCATTCCAGGCCAACCCATTTCATTCCACTCCATTCCATTTCATTCCATTCCTCTCCAATCCACTCCACTGTACTCCATTGCATTCCATTACACTCTGTTCCACCTCACTCCACTCCACTCCAGTCCATCCCATTCCATCCCATTCCTTTCCATTCCTTTCCACTACACTCCACTTCACTCCACTCTATTCCATTCCATTCCATTCCATTCCATTCCATTCCATTCCATTCCATTCCATTCCATTCCATTCCATTCCATTCCATTCCATTCCATTACACTCCATTCCTCTCCCCTCCACTCTACTCCCTTCCATTAAATTCCTTTCAATTCCACTCCATTCCCTCCATTGATTTCTTTCAAAAGTTTCTCACTCTGTTACCCTGTCTGGAGTGTAGTTGCACAATCTCAGCTATTATTTCATTTAACCATTACATTCCATTTCACTCCATAGCATTCTAATCCATTCCATTCTATTCTACCCCATTTCATTCCTTTCCACTCCACTCCACTCAACTTCATTCCACTCCATTCTACATCATTCCATTCCATTCCATTCCACTCCATTCAATTCCATTCCACTCCACGACACTCCACTTTACTCCACTCCACTCCAACCCATTCCATCGCATTTCTTTCCACTCCATTCCACTCCACTGCACTCCACTCCTGTCCACTCCACTCTATTCCATTCCATTACATTACATTACATTCCACTCCACTCCATTTCATTCCATTCCATTCAGTTGCATTCCATTCCACTCCATTCCACTCCACTCCATTCCAAACCTCTCCATTACTTTCCATCCCATTCCATTCCACTCCAACCCATTCCACTCCTGTGCACTCCTCTCCACTCCCCTCCATTCCTTTACATCCCATTCCATCGCATTACACCCCATTCCATCCCAATCTGTTCCATTCCCCTCCAGTCCACTACACTCCAGTCCACTCAACGCCACTCCTTTCAATTCCATACCATTCCATCTCATTCCATTCCACTCCATTCCACTCCACTCCACTCCACTGCACTCCATTCCGCTTTATTTCATTCCACTCCATCCCAATCGATTCCACTAGATTACACTCCACTCCAATCCATGCCATTTTATTCCATCCCATTTAATTCCAATCCATTCCGTTTCATTCCATTCCACTCCATTCCACTCCACTGCACTCCATTCCACTTCCTTTCATTCCACTCCATCCCATTCAACTCCACTAGACTCCACTCCAATCCAAGCCATTCTATTCCATCACATTTAATTCCAATTGATTCCATTTCATTCCATTCTACTCCACTCCACTCCACTCCATTGCATTCCTATACAATCCATTCCACTGAACTCCACTCCATTCCAGTCCTTCCCATTCCGTGCCATTCCTTTCAATTTCATTCCATTCCACTCCACTCCACTCCATTGCATTCCTATACAATCAATTCCACTGAACTCCACTCCATTCCACTCCTTCCCATTCCATGCCATTCCTTTCAATTTCATTGCACTCCAATCCTCTCTATTCTATTCATTTCCTTTCCTTTCCATTATACTCCATTCCACTCCACTCCACTTCACTCCACTCCACTCCACTCCACTCCACTCCACTCCGTTCCATTATATTGCATTCCACTCCACTCCATTCTGCTCTATTCCCTTCTTTCGACAGGTTTTTACTCTCTCACCCAGGCTGTAGTGCAGTGGCACAGTCTCAGCTCACTTTTCATTTCACCATTGCATTCTATTGCATTCCATTCCGTTATATTCCATTCCATTCCTCTCCACTCCATTCCGTTAAGTTTCATTCCATTCCACTCTTTTCCACTCCACCCCATTCCACTCCACTGCATTCGATTCCTTCCCATTCTATTCCACTCCAGTGCACTCCATCCTGTCCACAATTTTCCACTATACTACACTCCATTCCATTCCATTCCATTCCATTCAAATACATTGCAATCTCCTACACTCCACTCTTCTCCGTTCCACTTCATTCCATTACATCCGATTCTATTCCACTCCTTTCCACTCCACTACACTCCACTCTACTACAGTCCATTCCATTCCTTCCTGTTCCACTCCACTCCACTCCATTCCATTCTTTCCCATTCAACTCCACTCCACTCCACTCCATTCCCTTAAATTCCATTCGATTCCATTCCACTCCATTCTATTCCACTCCGTTCTTTTCTACTCCATTCCTCTACACTGTTCTGCACTCCACTCAATTCCATTCCATTCCATCCCTTTCCATTGCATTGCATTCCATTCCATTCCCTTCCATTCCTTGCCATTCCACTCCATTCCTCTCCAAGCCACTACATTCCATTCCATTCCATTCCATTCCATTCCATTCCTTTCCTCTCCATTAGACTCCACTCCATTCCGTTCGTTTTGACTCCATTCCACTACACTGCACTCCTCCCCACTCCATACCATTCCATTCCATTATATTCCATCTGTTGCATTACGTTCCTTTTCATTCCATCCATTGCATTCCGTTCCTTTCCATTCCCTTGAATTCCATTCCATTCCATTGCACTCCTCTCTACTTCAACCCACTGCATTAAATTCCATTCCATTCCATGCCGTTAGAATCCACTCTACTCCACTCCTCACCACTCCACTAACTCCACTCAATTCCATTTCATTCCCTCCCATTCCACTCCACTCCACTCCATTCCATTACATTCCATTCAACTCCACTAAACTCTACTCCACTCCTTTCTACTCCATTCCACTACACTCTGCTCCAATCCACTGCATTCCATGGAATTCCATTCCACTGCATTCCATTCCATTCCCTTCCATTCCATTCCACTTAAGTACACTCCACTCCCAACCACTGCATTCCATTCCATTCCACTAAAATGCAATCTACTCCACTCCACGCAACTCCTCTCCATTCCATTCCTTCCAATTCCACTCCACTCCTCTCCAATCCACTGCAATCCATTCTATTCCATTCCATTCCATTGTGTCGCATTCCATTCAAATCCACTCTACTCCTCTCCACTCCACTCCACTCCATTCCATTCCATTTCATTCCATTGCACTCCCCTCTACTTCATTCCATTAAATCCCACTCCACTCCATTCCACTACACTCCATTCCTTTTTACCGAATTCCACTATACTGCACTCCGATACACTCCAATCCACTCCTTTCCATTCCATTCCATCCCTTTCCATTGCATTCCATTCCACTGCATTCCCTTCCATTCCATTCCCTTCCACTCCACTCCTCTCCACGTCACTCCAATCCACTGCATTCCATTCCATTCCATTCCATTCCATTCCATTCCATTGCATTCTGTTCCATTCCGTTCCATTCCATTCCATTCCATTCCATTCCATTCCATTGCATTCTGTTCCATTCCTTTCCATTCCATTCCATTACATTCCACTCGAACCCACTCTACTCCAATCCACTCTACTCCACTCCATTCCACTTCCTTCCTTTGTACTTCATTCAACTACACTGCACTCCACTCCTCTCCATTCCATTCCATTCCATTCCATTCCTTTGCATTCTACTGCATTGAATTCCCTTCCATTCCTTTCCATTCTACTCCACTCCACTTCACTCCACTCCACTCCAATCCAATCCGTTGCATTCCCTTCCTTTGCATTCCATTCTATTCCTTTCCATTCCATTCCATTACTTTCCTGTCAAATCCACTCTACTCTCCTTCACTCCACTCAACTCCATTCCATTCCTTCCCATTCCACTCTACTCCATTCCTTCCCTTTCCACTCCACTCCATTCCATTCCTTTCAAATCCATTCAACGACTCTGCATTCCTCTCCTCTCCACGCCATTCCATTCCATTCCATTGGATTCCTTTCCATTGAATTCCATTCCATTCCTTTCCTTTCCATTCCGTTCCACTTCTCTCCAATCCAAAGCACTGTGTTCCATTCCATTCCATTCCAATCCTTCCATTCAATTCCATTCCATTCCTTTCCACTCGCATCCACTCCATTCCACTCCACTCCAATGCACTCCACTCTACAACATTCCATTCCTTCCCATTCAATTTCACTCCACTCCACTCCATTGCATTCCATTCCACTCCACTCCACTCCACTCTAATCCACTCCACTCCATTCCTTTCCATTCCTTACCACTACACTGGACTACATTCCCCTCCATTCCATTCCATTTCTTTATATTCCTTTCGATTGCCTTGCATTCCATTCCAATCCCTTCCCTTCCATTCCATTCCACTCTACTTCACTTCAATCAACTGCATTCCATTGCATTCCATTCTATCACATTCCATAAAGTTCTACTACATTACTTTCCACTCGAATTCACTCTTCTCCACTCCACTCCACTCCTGTGCACTGCAATCCTTTCCATTCATTCCCATTCCACTCCACACCATTCCATTTCATTCCATTGAATTCTATTCCATTCCATTTTGTTCCATTGCATTCCACTCCACTCACTTCCACTCCACTTCTTTCTACTTCATTCCACTACGCTGCACTCCACTTCACTCCTTTCTACTTCATTCCACTACACTGCACTCCACTCCACTCCATGCCATTACTATCCGTTGCATTCCGTTCCATTGCATTCCATTCCATTCCATTCCACTCCACTCCACTTCACTCTAATACACTGCAATCCATTCTATTCCATTCATTGCATCGCATTCCATTCCATTCCTTTCTACTCGAAATCACTCTACTCCACTGAACTCCACTCCAGTCGACTGTATTCCATTCCTTCCCTTTCCACTCCAGTAATCTACAGTCCATTCCATTACATTCCACTCCACTCCACTGCAGTCTATTCCTTTCTTTTCCATTGTACCACACTATGCTCCACTCTACTCCATTCCATTCTATTCCCTTGCATTCCATTCCATTCCCTACCATTCTATTCCATTCCACTCCACTCCACTCAATTCCAATCCATGGTATTCCATTCCTTTCCATTCCTTTCCTTTCCATTCCATTCCAGTACCCTCGAATCCACTCCACTCCACTACAGTCCAATGACCTCCACTCCACTCCTTACCATTCCATTCTTATCCTTTCCATTCCATTCCATTCCATTCCTCCCCAGCACGCTCCACTTCAGTCCACCCCACTCCACTCAACTCAACAGCTTTCTACTCCATTCCTACACACTGCACTCCCCTCTATTCCATTTCATTCCATTCCATTTCATTGCATTGCATGCCATTCCATTCCCTTCCATTCCATTCCTTTCCACTCCACTCCAATCCACTTCATTGCATTCCCTTCCATTCCATTGTTATCCATTACATTACATTCCACTCCAATCCGCTCTACTCCACTCCACTGCACTATAGTCAGTTAATTCCCATTCCCCTCCACTTCACTCTACTCCATTCAATTGAATTCCTTTCCATTCCATTCCACTCCATTCCACTCCACTAAACTACACTCCTGTCCACTGCTATCTACTTCATTCCACTACACGGCACTCCAGTCCACTCCATTCCATTGCATGCCATTCCATTCCGTTCCATTGCATTTTGTTCCATTCCATTCCCTTCCATTCCATTCCATTCCACTCCTCTCCACTCCAGTCGAATCCATGCATTCCATTCCATTCCACTCAAATCCACTCTACTGCAATTCACCTCATTCCTCTCCACTCCATTCCATTCTTTGCCATTCCACTCCATTCTCTCCTCTCCATTCCAGTACATTCCGTTTCATTCCATTCCGTTCCACTGCACCCCACAGCACTCCACTACACTCCAATCCTTTCTACTTCATTCCTCTACACTACATTCCACTCCACTCCATTCCATTCCTTTCCATTCCATGTTATTCCATTCCATTCCATTCCATTCCATTTCACTTTACTCAAATCCATTCTACTCCACTCCACTCCATTCCATTCTTTCCTATTCCACTCAACTCCTCTCCATTCCTTTACATTCCATTCCACCCCATTCCACTGCACTCAACTCAATTCCATTCCTTTCAATTCCTTTCCACTAAACTGCACTCCACTCCACTCCACTCCTTTCCATTCCATTTCATTCCGTTCCATTCCATTCCATTTCATTCCGTTCCATTCCATTCCATTCCTTTTTATTGCACTCCACTCCACTACATTCCCCACATTATATTCGATTCCATTCAATTAAGTTCCAATCCACTACTCTCCACTCTTCTCCACTCCATTGCATTCCATTCCATCCCATTCTATTCCCCTCTATTCCACTCCACTACACTCCACAGAACCCCACTCCATTCCATTCTTTCCCATTAGACTCTACTACACTCCAATCCATTCCATGCCATTCCCTTCCACTCGAATCCACTTGATTCCATTCCACTCCTTTCCCTTCCTTCCCATTCCACTACACACCACTCCATTCCATTCTATTCCATTCCTTTCTATTCCACTCCATTCCACTCCACTCCACTCCATACCACTCCATTCCTTTCTACTCCATTGCACTACACTGCACTCCACTCCACTACATTGCATTCCATTCCATTCCATTTCATTCGGTTCCATTGTATTCTATTCCATTCCATCCCATTCCATTCCATCCTATTCCATTCCCTTTCATTCCATTACATTCCATTCCACTCCACTCCAATCCACTGCATTCCATTCCATTCCGTTCAATTCCATTCCATTCCACTAGAATCCACTATATTCCACCCCACTCCATTCCATTCCATTCCCTTCCTTCCCTTTCCACTCCAGTCCGTTACATTCCATTTCATTCTTTCCATTCCATTCCACTCCACTCCATTCCTTTCTACTCCATTCCACCACACTGCATTCCATGCCTCTCCACTCAATTCCATTCCATTCCATGCCATTGCATACCATTCCATTTCATTCCATTCCATTTTACTCCACTCCAATCCATTTCATTCCATTCCATTTTACTCCACTCCAATCCACTTCATTCCATTCCATTCCATTCAATTCCATTGCATTCCATTCCATTCCATTCCATTCCATTCTATTCCATTCCATTCCTTTGCATTCTATTCCATTCCATTCCATTTCACTCCACTCCACTCCACTCCACTGCAATCAATTCCATTCCCTTCCCTTCTCTTCCATTCCATTCCACTCCACTCCACTCTAATCCAGTGCATTGTATTCCATTGCATTTCATTCCACTCCATTCCACTCTACTCCACTGAACTGCACTCCACTCCTTTCTACATCATTGCACTACACTGCTCTCCACTCCCCTCCATTTGATTCCATTCAGATTCATTGCATTCCATTCCATTCCCTTCCCTTCAATTCCATTCCATTCCACTTCGCTCCATTCCATTCCACTCCACTGCAATCCAGTGCATTCCATTCGATTCCATTCCATTCCTTTCCTTTCCATTCACTTTCATTCCCCACGAATCCACTCTACTTCACTACACACCACTCCATTCCATTCCACTTCACTCCACTGCACTCCACTCCATTCCTTTCTACTCCATTCCCCCACACTGTAGTCCACTCCTGTCCATTCCCTTCCATTCCTTTCTTTTCCATTCCATTTCAATCCATTCCAGTCCATTCCTTTCCATTCCATTCCATTCCCTTCCATTCTATTCCATTCCACTCCAATCTGCTCTACTCCAATCCACTGCACTCCATTCCATTCCATTCCATTCCACTCATATCCACTCTACTGCTCTCCACACCACTCCACACCAATCCACTCCATTCCATTCCTTCCCATTCCACTCCACTCCACTCCACACCAATCCACTCCGTTCCATTCCTTCCCTTTTCACTCCGCTGCACTCCAATCCATTCCACTCCATTTAACTCAACTTCACTCTTCTACACTCCACTGCATTCCATTCCTTTCTACTCCATTCCACTACAATGCACTCCAATCCACTTTTTTCAATTGCATTCCATTTCATTCTATTCCGTTACATTCCATTCCATTCCTTTCCTGTCCATTCCATAACATTCCACACCTCTCCACTCCAATCCACTGCACTCCACTCCTCTTCATTCCCTTCTAATCCAGTCCATTCCCTTCCATTCCTTTCCACTCAAAATCACTCCACTCCACTCCAGTCCTTTCCATTCCTTCCCATTCAACTCTACTCCACTCTTCTCCATTCCATTCCATTCCACTCCACTCCACTCCATTCCTTTCTAATGTATTCCACAACACTGCACTGTACTCCACTCCATTCCATCCCATTTCATTCCATTCCATTCCGTTGCATTCCATTCCATTCCATTCCATTCCATTCCATTCCATTGCTTTGCATTCCATTCCATTCAATAACATTGCATTGCATTCCATTCCATTCGACTCCACTCCACTCCATTCCATTCCTTTCTACTCCATTCCACTAAACTGCACACCACTCCACACCACTCATTCACATTCCATTCCATTCCGTTCCGTTCCATTCCATTCCATTCCATTTCATTGAATTCCATTCCATTCCATTCCCTCCCATTCCATTCCATTCCATTTCATTCCATTCACTTCCATTCCATTCGTTTGCACTACACTCCACCCGACTGCAATACTCTGCATCCCATTCCCTTCCATTACATTCCCTTAAATTTCATTCCAATCCACTACTATCCACTCATCTCCAATCCACTCATTTCCTTTCCATCCCATTGTATTCCACTCCATTCCACTCCATTACACTCCACTCTACTACACTCCATTCCATTCCATTCCCTTCCATTCTAATCCACTCTACTCCACTCCACTTGACTCCGCTGCACTCCATTCCATTCCTTCCCATTCCACTCCACTCCACTCCATTCCACTCCACTCCATTCCGTTCCGTTCCATTCCATTCCATTCCATTCCATTCCATTCCATTCCATGCCATTCCATGCCATTCCCTTCCTCTCTATTCCACTCCATTCCACTCCAGTCTACTCCACTCCATTCTACTCCATTCCATTCCATTCCATGCCATGCCATTCCATTCCTCTCTATTCCACTCCATTCCACTCCAGTCTACTCCACTCCACTCTACTCCACTCCATTCCTTTCTTCTCCATTCCAGTACACTGCCCTCCACTCACGCCATGGCATTCGATTTCATTCTATTCTGTTCCATTGCATTCCATCCCATTCCATTCCCTTCCTTACCATTCCATTACACTCTGTTCCATTCCACTCCAATCCTCTGCATTTCATTCCACTCCAATCCTCTGTATTCCATTCCACTCCATGCTATTCTATTCCATTCCATTCCATTCCATTCCATTCCATTCCATTCCATTCCATTCCATTCCATTCCAATTGAATCCACTCTATGCCACGCCACTCTACTCCACTCCACTCCATTCCTTCCCATTCCTCCTATTCTCTCCAATACACACCATTCCATTCCATTCCACTCCATTCCGTTCCATTCCACTCCACTCCACTACATTCCTTTCTTTTCTACTCCATTCCCCTACACTGCACTCCACTCCACTCCACTCCATTCCATCCCATTCCATTCCCTTCCATTGCATTTCATTCAATTCTTTTACCTTCCCTTCCATTCCATTCCATTCCACTCCACTCAACTCCAGTCCACTGCATTCCATTCCTTTCCATTCCACTCCATTCCATTCCATTCCATTCCATTCCATTCCATTCCATTCCTCTGGAATCTACTCCACTCGGCTCCACTTCTCTCCATTCCATTCCTTCCCTTTCCACTCCACTCCATTCCATTCCTTCCCATTCAATTCCTGTCCATTCCTGTCCCCTCCACTCCACTCCATTCCTTTTTACTCCATTCTACTAAACTGCACTCCTTTGCATTCCACTCATTTCCTTTGCAATCCATTTCATTTCATTCCATTTCATTCCATTTCATTCCATTCCATTCTATTCCCGTCCATTCCATTTCATTGCACTCCACTCCACTCCACTCCAATCCCCTGCATTCCCTTCCATTTCTTTACATTCCATTCAATTACATTCCAATCCACCACTATGCACTGGACTCCACTACCATGAATTCCATTCCATCCCATTCTATTCCACTCCATTCCACTCCACTACACTCTACTCCACTCCATTGCATTCCTCCCTATTTCACTCCACTCCACTCCACTCCATTCCATTTCATTCCCTTCCACTCGAATCCACTCTACTTGTCTACACTCGACTCCACTCCACTCCATTCCATTCCTTCCATTCCACTACACTGCACTCCACTCCATTCCATTGTATTCCATTCCATTCCATTCCATTCCATTCCAATCCGTTCCTTTCTATTCCACTCCATTCCACTCCACTCCACTCCACTCCGTTACTTTCTACTGCATTCCATTATACTGCACCCCAATCCAGGCCACTGCATTCTATACCATTCCATTCTGTTCCATTGCTTTCCATTCCATTCCATGCCATTCCATTCCCTTCCATTCCATTCCATTCCACTCCACTCCACTCCACTGCATTCCATTCCATTCTATTCCATTCCATTCCATTCCATTCCACTCGAATGCAGTGTACTCCACTCTACTCCACTCCACTGCATTCCATTCCATTCTATTCCATTCCATTCCATTCCACTCGAATGCAGTGTACTCCACTCTACTCCTCTCTACTCCATTCCAATCCACTGCATTCCAATCCATTCTGTTCCATTCCATTCCATTCCATTCCTTTCCGTTCTACTCGAATCCACTCTACTCCGCTCCACTGCACTCCATTCCATTCCTTCCCATTCCAATTCATTCCATTCCATTCTCTTCCATTCCATTACCTTACATTACATTGCAATCCTCTCCACTCCATTCCTTTATACTCCCTTCCACTACACTGCATTCCACTCCACACCACTCCATTCCATTCCATTTTATTTCACTCCACTCTACTGCAATCCACTGCATTCCATTCCATTCCATTCCTTTCCATTCCATTCCATCCCATTCTTTCCATTCCATTCCATTCCACTCGAATCCATTTCACTCCACTCCACCCCACGTCATTCCATTCCTTCCACTCAACTCCACTCCATTCCATTAAATTCCATTCCATTCCACTCCACTAGACTCTACTCCATTCCTTTCTACTCCTTTCCCATATACTACCCTTCACTCCACTCCATTCAATTCCATTCCATTCCATTCTTTTCCACTGCATTGCTTTTCTTTCCATTCCTTTCCTTTCCATACCATTTCACCTCAATGCACTCCACTCCATTCCGTTCCATTCCATTGCATTTCATTCCATTCCATTCCATTGCATTTCATTCCATTCCATTCCATTCAACTCGAATCCACTGTACTCCACTTCACTCCAGTCCATTCCAGTCAATTTCTTTCACTCCCTTTCCACTCCACTCCTCTCCACTCCATTCCATTCCTTTACATTGCATTCCTTTCCATTCCATTCCCTTCCATTCCATTGCGTTCCACACAAGTCTTCCGCATTCTAATCAACTGCATTCCCTTCCCTTTCATTCCATTCCATTCCATTCCATTCCATTCCATTCCATTCCTTTCCATTTTATTCCATTCATTTCACTCCACTCCATTCCTCGCCACTCCACTCAACTCCTATCCATTCCATTACTTTCTACTCCATTCCACTGCTCTGTACTCCACTCCACTCTATTCCATCCAATTCCATTCCATTCCATTCTTTCCATTGCATTCCATTCCTTTCCTTTCCCTTGCATTCCATTCTATTCCACTCCACTCCAATAAATTCCAATCCACTGCATTCCATTCCATTCCATTCCATTCCATTCCATTCCATTCCATTCCATTCATTTCACTCCACTCCATTCCTCGCCACTCCACTCAACTCCTATCCATTCCATTACTTTCTACTCCATTCCACTGCTCTGTACTCCACTCCACTCTATTCCATTCAATTCCATTCCATTCTTTCCATTGCATTCCATTCCTTTCCTTTCCCTTGCATTCCATTCTATTCCACTCCACTCCAATAAACTCCAATCCACTGCATTCCATTCCATTCCATTCCATTCCATTCCATACCATTCCAGTCGAGTCCACTTCACTCCACTGCACCCCACGTCATTCCATTCCTTCCCACTCCACTCTACTCCACTTCACTCCATTCCATTCCACTCCACTAGAGTCTACTCGACTCCTTTCTACTCCTTTCCATTATACTGCCCTTCACTCCACTCCATTCCATTCCATTCCATTCAATTCTGTTCCATTGCATTGCTTTTCATTTCATTCCTTTTCTTTCCATACCATTTCACCTCAATGCACTGCATTCCACTGCATTCCATTCCATTCCATTCCATTCCATTCCATTCCATTCCATTCCATTCCATTCCACCCGAATCCACTGTACTCCACTTCACCCCACTCCATTCCAGTCAATTCCATTCACTCCCTTTCCACTCCAGTCCCCTCCACTCCATTCCATTCCTTTACATTGCATTCCTTTCTATTCCATTCCCTTCCATTCCATAGCATTCCACCCAACTCCTCTCCATTCTAATGCACTGCATTCCATTCCATTTCATTCCATTCCATTCCGTTCCATTCCATTCCATTCATTTCCTTTCCATTCCATTCCACTCAAATCCACTTCACTCCAATCCACCCCACGTCATTCCATTACTTCCCAGTCCACTCCACTCCATTCCATTAAATTCCATTCCATTCCACTCCACTAAACTCTAGTCCATTCCTTTCTTCTCCTTTCCAATATACTGCCCTTCACTCCACTCCATTCCATTCTATTCCATTCAATTCTGTTCCATTTCATTGCTTTTCATTCCATTCCTTTCCCTTCCATACCATTTCACCTCAGTGCACTCCATTTCACTGTATTCCATTCCATTCCATTCCATTCCATTCCACTCGAATCCACTGTACTCCACTTCACTCCAATCCATTCCAGTCAACTTCTTTCACTCCCTTTCCACTCCACTCCCGTCCACTCCATTCCATTCCTTTACATTGCATTCCTTTCCATTCCATTCCCTTCCATTCCATTGCATTCCACCCAACTCCTCTCCATTGTAATCCACTGCATTCCATTCCATTCCATTCCTTTCCATTCTATTCCATTCCATTCCATTCCATTCCACTCCATTCAATTCCTCGTGATTCCACTCAACTCCTATCCATTCCATTCCTTTCTACTCCATTCCACTACACTGTACTCCACTCCACTCTATTCCATTCATTTCCATTCCATTCTTTCCATTGCATTCCTTTCCTTTCCATTCCCTTCCATTCCATTCCACTCCACTGCACTAAATTCCAATCCACTGCATTCCATTCCATTCCATTCCGTTCCGTTCCATTCCGTTCCATTCCGTTCCGTTCCATTCCTTTCCATTCCATACCATTCCTCTCGAATCCACTTCAGTCCACTTCATCCCAGGTCATTACATTCCTTCCCACTCCACTCTACTCCACTCCACTCCATTCCATTCCACTCCACTACACTCTACTCCATTCCTTTCTACTCCTTTCCATTATACTGCCCTTCACTCCACTCCATTCCATTCCATTCCATTCAATTCTGTTCCATTGCATTGCTTTTCATTTCATTCCTTTCCTTTCCATACCATTTCACCTCAATGCACTGCATTCCACTGCATTCCATTCCATTCCATTCCATTCCATTCGATTCCATTCCATTCCTTTCCATTCCATTCCTCCAGAATCCACTGTACTCCACTTCACCCCAATCCATCCCAGTCAATTTCATTCACTCCCTTTTCACTCAACTCTCCTCCACTCCATTCCATTCCTTTACATTGCATTTCTTTCCGTTCCATTCCCTTCCATTCCATTGCATTCCACCCAACTCCTCTCCATTCTAATCCACTGAATTCCATTCCATTTCATTCCACTCCAATACACTCTACTCCTCTCCAACACACTTCACTCCACTCCTCTTCACTGAACTCCATTTCATTCCTCCCCGTTCCACTCCACACCACTCAACTCCATTCCTTTCCATTCTTTTCTATTATATTCCACTGGAATCCATTCCACTCCACTCCACTCAATTCCATTCTTTCAAATTCCACTGCTCTCAACTCCAGGCCATTCCACTCCATTCCACTCCTCTCCATGACACTCCACTACATTCCTTTCTATTTGATTCCACTGCACTGCACTCCACTCCATTCCATTCCGTTCCTTTCCATTCCATTGCATTCCTTTCCATTCCATTGTGTTCGATTCCATTGCATTCCCTTCCCTTCCATTCTATTCCATTCCACTACAGTCCACTCCACTAATTCTTTGCAATCAATTCCCTTCCATTTCCTTCTATTCTATTCCATTCCACTCCACTCCACTCCACTCCCATCCACTGCGTTCCATTCCATTCCATACCATTCCACTCCTTTCCACTCCACTCCACTGCACTTCACTCCTCCCCTATCTGCAGCATTCCACTACACTGCACTCCACTCCACTCCATTACATTCCATTCCACTCCATTCTTTTTCATTGCATTCCATTCCATTTCATTCCCTTCCATTCCATTCCACTCTACTCCACTCCATTCCACTCCACTGCATTCCAGTGCTTTCCATTCGATTCCATTCCATTCCATTGCATTCCACTCGAATCCACTCTACTCCACTCCACTCCACTCTGTTCCTTCCCATTCAAGTCCACTACACTGCATTCCATTCCATTCGATTCCTCTCCATTCCATTCCATTCCATTGCATTCCATTCCATTCCCTTCAATTCTTTCCATTCCTCTCCATTCCACTACTCTCCAATTCACTGTGTTCCATTCCATTGCATTCCATTCCATTCCATTCCATTCCATTCCATTCCATTCCATTCCATTCCATTCCATTCCATTCCATTCCATTCCTCTCGAATTTACTTTATAACACTCCACTCCACTCCACTTCATTCCATTCCTTCCAATTCGAGTCCACTCCACTCTATTCCATTCCATTCCACTCCACTGCACTCCACTCCTTTCATTTCTACTGCATTCCACTAAAAGGCACTCCACTCCTCTCCATTCCATTCACTTTCATTCCAATCCATTCCACTCCACTCCGCTGTACTCCAATCCATTGCATTCAATTCCATTCCATTATATTCGACTCGTATCCACTTTATTCCTTTCCACACCACTCCGCACCAGTGCACTCCATTCCATTCCTCCCCTTTCAACTCCACTCCACTCCACTCTGCTCTATTACATTCCACTCCATTTCATTCAAATTCACTCTGCTACACTCTACTCCATTGCATTCCGTTCTACTCCATTCTACCACACTGAACTACACTCCACTCCATTGCATTCCATTCCATTGCATTCCATTCCAATCTTTTCCCTTCCATTCCATAACATTCCACTTGACTCCACTCCAATCCACTGTACTCCACTACTCTCCATTCCATTCCATTCCATTCCATTACACTCTAAACCACTCCACACCACTCAACTCCAATCCGTTTCAATCCTTCTCATTCAACTTCACTCCACTCAACACCATTCCATTCCATTCCTTTCGACTCCACTCCACTCCTTTCCTTTCTACTCCATTCAAATACAGTGCACTCCACTCCATTCTATCCCATTCCCTTCCATTCCATTCCATTCCATTGCATCCCATTCCATTCCCTTCCATTTGATTCCGTTTCACTCCACTCCACTCCGATCCACTGCATTCCATTCCATTCCGTTCCATTCCTTTCCGTTGCATTCCTTTACATTCCATTCTATTCCATTCCACTCAAATCCTCTCTACTCCACTCTACTTGACTCCACTCCATTCCATTCCATTCCACTCCATTCCACTTCACTCCACTCCATTCCCTTCTACACCATTCCACCACACTGTTCTCCAATCCAGTCTACTGCATTCCATTCCATTCCATTCCATTCCATTCTGTTCCATTCCATTGCATTGCATTCTATTCCATTCCCTTCCATTCCATTCCATTCCGTTCCACGAAACTCCACTACACTCCAATGCACTGCATTCCATTCCATTCCATTCCATTCCACTCGAATCCACTCTAATCCACTCCATTCCACTCCACTCCACTCCACTCCATTCTACTCCACTCCATTCCTTTCTACTCCATTCTACTACACTGCACTCCACTCCACTCAGTTCCATTCCATTGCATTCCATTCCATTCCTTTCCATTACACTACATTATACACCACTCGAATCCATTGCATTCCATTCTATTCCATTCCTTTCCAATCCAATCCAATCCATTACATTTCATTCCACTTGCCTCCACTCCTCTCCATTCCACTCCTTTCCTTCCCATACCCCTCCAATCCACTCCATTCCACTCCTTTCCTTCCCATACCCCTCCAATCCACTCCATTCCATTCCATTTCATTCCATTCCATTCCATTCCAGTCCACTCCACTCCATTCCTTTCTACTCCATTCCACTACTCGCTTCTCGACTCCACTACATTCCATTCCATTGCATTCCATTCCATTCCATTCCGCCCATTGCATTCCATTCCATTCCATTGCCTTCCATTTGATTCCATTCCACTCCTCTCCACTCCACTCCAATCCACTGTATTCCATTCCATTCCATTCACATGCACTCTTCTCCACTGCACTCCAGTCCACTCCATTCCATTTCTTCTCCTTCCACTCCAGTACACTCCACTGCATTTCGTTCCATTCCATTCCATTGCATTCCACCAAACTCCACTACACTACACTCCATTCCTTTCTACTACATGTGACTACACTGCGTTCCTCTCCTCTCCATGCCATTCCATTCCATTCCATTCCATTCCATTCCATTCCGTTCCACTCCATTCCATTCCACCTGAATACACTCCACACCACTCCACTGCACTCCAGTCCACTCCAATACATTCCATTCCATCTCATTCCACTCCACTCCAGTCCTTTCCTTTCCATTACATTCCATTGCATTCCACTCCGATCCATTCGACTGTGCTCCACTCCATTCGATTCCTTTATTTTCCATTCCACTACTCGGCACTGCACTCCTCTCCATTTATTTCCATTCCATTCCATCTCATTCCACTCCGTTCCAGTCCTTTCATTTCCATTATATTCCATTGCATTCCACTCCGATACATTTGACTGCACTCCACTCCACTGGATTCCTTTCTTCTCCATTCCTCTACTCGGCACTGCACTCCACTTCATTTATTTCCATTCCATTCCATCCTATTCCACTCCACTCCACTCCATTCCTTTCCATTACATTCCATTGCATTTCACTCCGATGCATTCAGCTGCACTCCACTCCACTCGATTCCTTTCTTTTCCATTCCACTACTCAGCACTCCACTCCACTCCACTCCATTCCATTCCATTCCATTCCATTCCATTCCATTCCGTTCCATTCCTTTCCGCTACATTGTACTCCATTCCATTGCCTTCCATTTGATTCCATACCACTTGATTCCACTCCACCCCAATCCACTGTATTCCATTCCATTCCAATCCTTTCCATTACATTCAAACCCACTCTACTCTACTCCACTCCACTCTATTCCATTCCTTTCTCTTCTACTCCACAACACTCCACTGAATTCTGTTCCACTCCATTCCATTCCACTCCACTTCACTCCAATCCATTCCTTTCTACTCCATTCCACTACACTGCATTCCTCTCCATTCCATTCCATTCCATTCCATTCCATTCCATTCCATTCCTCTCCACTGCACTCCACTCCATTCACTATAATACATTCCATTGCATTCCACTCCAATCCATTCCACTCCACTCCACTCCACTCCATTCCTTTCTTCTCCATTTCCCTACTCGGCACTCCACTCCACTCCATTGCATTCCATTCCTTCCCATTCCTTTCCATTGCATTCCATTCTATTCCATTGCCTTCCATTTTATTCCATGCCAATCCACTCCACTCCACTCCAATCCACTGTATTCCATTCCATTCCATTCCATTCCTTTTGACTCCACTCCACTCCACTCCATTCCTTTCCCTTCCACTCCACTACACTCCACTCCATTCCATTCCATTCCATTCCACTGTACTCCACTCCACTTCTTCCTACTCTATTCCACTACACTGTGTTCCTCTCCTCTCCTCTCCATTCCATTCCATTCCATTCAGTTGCACTCCATTCAATTCCACACCACTCCCTTCCACTCCAATCCACTGCATTGCATTCCATTCAATTCCATTCCATTGCATTCCACTCATCTCCCCTCCAGACCACTCCTTTCAATTACATTCCATTCTATTGCATTCCATTCCACTCCACTCCAGTCCAGTACATTCCATTCCCTCCATTCCACTCCGCTCCACTACATTCGATTCGATTTGATTCCATTGCATTCCATTCCATTCCCCTCCACTCCACTCCATTCCTTTCTAGTACATTCCACTACAATACACTCTACTCCACTCCTTTCGATTCCATTCATTTCCATTCCAATCCACTACACTCCACTCCCATCCTCTGCATAACATTCCCTTCCATTCCATTGCACTCGAATCCACTTTACAGCTGTCCTCTCCACTCTATTAAATCCCTTAACTTTCCATTGCACTCCTCTCCACTCTTCCATTCCATTCCATTCCATTTCCGTCTGTTCCACTGCACTCCACTCCCCTCCTTTGTTTTCTACTCCATTCCCCTAAACTGCACTCCACTCCACTACTTTACATTACATTCCGTTTCATTCCATTCCATTTCATTCCGTTCCATTGCATTCCATTCCCTTCCATTCCATGACATTGCACTCCACTGAACTCTACTCCAATCCCCTGCATTCCATTCCATTCCATTAAATTCCATTCCACTACTCTCCACTCCTCTTCACTCCACTCCATTCTATTCCATTCCTTTCTGTTCGACTCCATTCCACTCCACTACACTCCATTCTACTCCACTCCATTCCATTCCTTCCAATTCCACTCATTGACACATCATTCCATTCCATTCCATTCCATTCCCTTCCACTCGAATCCACTCTACTCCACTCTACTGGACTCCAATCCATTCCATTCCATTCCTTCCCATTCGACTCCCGTCCATTCCACTCCATTCTAT
Source organism: Nomascus leucogenys (assembly GCF_006542625.1). NCBI lineage: Eukaryota > Metazoa > Chordata > Mammalia > Primates > Hylobatidae > Nomascus > Nomascus leucogenys. Next base: position 71,720 of record NW_022097743.1, read on the forward strand.
TCCATTCCATTCCATTCCATTCCATTCCATTCCATTCCATTCCATTCCTTTCCATTCCACTCCGTTCCACTCCATTCCACGCCACTCCACCCCACTCCACTCCACACCATTCCTTTCTACTCCATTCCACTACACTGCATTCCACTCTTCTTCATTGCATTCCATTCCATTCCATTTTGTTCAACTGCATTCCATTCCTTTCCATTCCCATCTATTCCATTCCACTCCAATCCACTCCATTGAATTTCGTTCCATCCCATTCCATTCCACTCCATTCCACCCCAGTCCGCTCCACTCCACTCATTCCATTCTACTCCATTCTGCTACACTGCCCTCCACTCCACTCAATTCCATTCCATTCCATTGCATTCCATTCCATTGCCTTCCATTCCCTTCCATTATAGTCTACTCCACTCCACGCCAGTTCACTGCATTCCATACCATTGAATTCCAATCCATTCCATTGCATTCCTTTCCATTCCATTGCATTCCATTCCACTCCACTCCACTAAAATCCACTCCACTCTACTCCACTGAATTCCGTTCCATCCCATTCCTTTCCTCTCCATTCTTCTCGATTCCATTACACTGAAATCCACTCCAATCCTCTCCACTTCAGTCCATTCAATTGCAGTCCATTTCAGTCCATTCCATTCCTTTCCATTCCAATTTTTCTGACGACATTATATCACTCTGTCACCCTGGCAATATTGCAGTGGGAGAATCACAGCCCACATTTAATTTCACCATTCCATTACCTCCCCTTCCGTTCCATTCAATTCCATTCCACTCCACTCCACTCCTTTCCACTCCATTCCATACCACACCTCTAAATTCCACTCCACTCCATTCCATTCCACTCCATTCCTTTCTATTCCATTCAACTACACTGCTTTCCTCTCCACTCCATTCCATTCCATTCCATTCCATTGCATCCCATTCCATTCCCTTCCACTCGATTCCATTTCACTCCATTCCACTCTTATCCACTGCATTCCATGCCATTCCATTCCATTCCATTCTATTCCATTCCATTCCACTCAAATCCTCTCTACTTCACTCTACTCAACTCCACTCCATTCCATTCCATTCCATTCCACTCCATTCCACTTCACTCCACTCCATTCCCTTCTACACCATTCCACCACACTGTTCTCCAATCCGCTCTCCTGCATTCCATTCCATTCCATTCTGTTCATTTCCATTCCATTGCATTCTATTCCATTCCCTTCCATTCCATTTCATTCCACTAATCTCCACTTCACCTCACTCCAATCCACTGCATTCCATTCCATTCCATTCCTTTCCATTCCATTCCATTCCAATCCAATCCACTCTACTCCACTCCACTCCATTCCAAACCACTCCATTCCTTTCTACTCCATTCTACCACACAGCACTCCACTCCACTCAATTCCGTTTCATTGCATTGCATTCCATTCCATTCCTTTCCATTACCCTACATTCTACACCACTCCAATCCACTGCATTGCATTCTATATCATTCCTTTCCAATCCAATCCAATCCAATCCATTCCATTTCATTCCTCTTGCGTCCACTCCACTCCATTCCACTCCTTTCATTCCCATTCCACTCCACTCCACTCCACTCCATTCCATTCCATTCCATTCCACTCCACTACACTGCACTCCACTCCATTCCTTTCTACTCCATTCCACTACTTGGCTCTCCACTCCACTACATTCCATTCCATTCCATTCCTTTGCATTCCATTCCATTGTATTCCATTCCATTCCATTGCATTCCATTCCATTCCATTGCCTTCCAATTGATTCCATTCCACTCCTCTCCCCTCCACTCCAATCCACTTTATTCCATTTCTTTTCATTCCATTCCATTCCACTCACGTCCACTAATCTCCACTGCACTCCACTCTAATTCATGCCATTCCTTCTCCTTCCTCTCCAATACACTCCACTGCATTACGTTCCATTCCATTCCACCCAACTCCACTCCATTCCTTTCTAGTACATTTGAATACACTCTATTCGTCTCCAGTCTACTCCATTCCATTCCATTCCACTCCTTTCCATTCCACTCAAATACACTCCACACCACTCCACTGCACTCCATTCCACTCCAATCCATTCCACTCCATCCCATTCCACTCCACTCCTGTCCTTTCCTTCCCATTAACAATTCATTACATTCCACTCCAATCCATTCGACTGCACTTCACTCCACTCGATTCCTTTCTTCTCCATTCCACTACTCAGCACTCCACTCCATTCCTTTCCATTCCATTCCATTCTATTTCATTCCATTCTCTCCCATTCCACTCCACTCCACTCCATTCCTTTCCACTACATTCCATTGCATTTCACTCTGATGCATTTGACTGCACTCCACTCCACTCGATTCCTTTCTTCTCCATTCCACTACTCGGCACTCCACTCAAATCCATTCCATTCCATTCCATTCCATTCCATTCCATTCCGTTCCGTTCCGTTCCATTCCATTCCATTCCATTCAACTCCACTCCACTCCACTCTGCTCCACTCCACTCCATTCCTTCCCTTTCCACTCCACTCCTCTACACTGCATTCTGTTCCTTTCCATTCCTTCCCATTCCACTCGACTACACTCCACTTCTTTCTACTCTATTCCACTACACTGTGTTCCTTTCCTCTCCATTCCATTCCATTCCATTCCATTCCATTCCATTCCATTCCATTCCATTCCATTCAGTAGCACTCCATTCAATTCCACACCACTCTCTTCAACACCAATCCACCGCATTACATTCCATTCAATTCTGTTCCATTGCATTCCACTCCTCTCCCCTCCAGTCCACTCCTTTCAATTATATTCCATTCTATTCCATTCCCTTCCACCCCACTCCTGTCCAGTACATTCCATTCCCTCCATTCCACTCCACTGCACTACATTTTATTCCATTCCATTCTTTCAATTCAATTCCATTCTGCTCCATTGTACTTCATTCCATTGCCTTCCATTTGATTCGATGCCACTCGAGTCCGCTCCACCTCAATCCACTGTATTCCATTCCATTCCATTCCTTTCCATTACATTGGAATCCACTCTACTCCACTCCACTCCTCCCTATTCCATTCCTTCCCCTTCCACTGCACTCCACTCCACTGCATTCCGTTCCACTCCATTCCATTCCATTCCACTCCACTTCACTCCACTGCATTCCGTTCCACTCCATTCCTTCCATTCCACTCCACTTCACTCCAATCGATTCCTTTCTACTCTATTCCACTACAGTGCATTCCTCTCCACTCCATTCCATTCCATTCCATTCCATTCCATTCCGTTCCGTTCCATTCCATTCCATTCCATTACATTCCACTCCATTCCTTTATATTACATTCCATTGCATTCCTCTCCAATCCATTCCACTCAACTCCACTCCACTCCATTCCTTTCATCTCCATTCCACTACTCGCCACTCCACTCCTCTCCATTCCATTCCATTCCATCCCATCCCATTCCGTTCCATTGCATTCCATTCCATTCCATTGCCTTCCATTTGATTCCATGCCAATCCACTCCACTCCACTCCAATCCACTGTATTCCATTCCATTCCATTCCATTCCATTCCATTTCATTCCATTCCATTTCATTCCATTCCGTTCCATTTCATTCCATTCCGTTCCATTTCATTCCATTCCGTTCCATTTCATTCCATTCCGTTCCATTCCATTCCATTCCGTTTCATTCCATTCCATTCCATTCCATTCCGTTCCATTCCATTCCGTTCCATTCCATTCCATTCCGTTTCATTCCATTCCATTCCTTTCCATTCCATTTCATTCCATTCCCTTCCCTTCCCTTCCATTCTATTCCATTCCATTCCCTTCTCTTCCATTGCATTGCATTCCATTCCATTCAAGTCCACTCCACTCCACTCCACTCCACTCCATTCCTTCCTCTTCCACTCCACTACACTCCACTCCATTCCTTTCCATTCCATTCCATTACATTCCACTCCACTCCACTCCACTTCTTCTCTATTCCACTACACTGCATTCCTCTCCACTCCATTCCATTCCATTCCGTTGCGCTCCATTCAATTCCACACCACTCCCTTCCACTCCAATCCACTGCATTCCATTCCATTCAATTCTATTCCATTGCATTCCACGCCTCTCCCCTCCAGTCCGCTCCTTTCAATTATATTCCATTCTTTTCCATTCCATTCCACTCCACTCCAGTCCAGTACATTCCATTCCCTCCATTCCACTCCACTGCACTACATTGCATTGCATTCCATTCCATTCCATTCCATTCCATTCCATTCCATTCCCCTCCACTCCACTCTATTCCTTTCTAGTACATTCCACTACAATACACTTTACTCCACTCCATTCGATTCCATTCATTTCCATTCCAATTCACTACACTCCACTCCCATCCACTTCATAACATTCCATTTCATTCCATTATATTCCATTCCATTCCATTGCACTCGAATCCACTTTACAGCACTCCTCTCCACTTTACAGCACTCCTCTGCACTCTATTATATTCCTTTACATTCCACTGCACTCCACTCCACTCTTCCGTTTCATTCCATTCCAGTCCCGTGCATTCCACTGCACTCCACTCCACTGTTTTGTTTTCTACTCTATTCCCCTAAACTGCACTCCACTTCTCTCCTTTCCTTTCCGTTCCATTTCATTCCATTCCATTTCATTCCTTTCCAATTCATTCCATTCCCTTCCATTTCATTCCATTCCCTTCCATTCCATGACATTGCACTCCACTCAACTCTACTCCAATACCCTGTATTCCATTCCATTAAATTCTATTCCACTACTCTCCAATCCTCTCCTGTCCACTTGATTCCATTCCATCCCTTTCCCTTCGACTCCATTCCACGCAACTGCACTCCATTCTTCTCCACTCCATTCTTTTCCTTCCAGTTCCCCTCAATGACACGCCATTCCATTCCATTCCATTCCATTCCCTTCCACTCGAATCCACTCTACTCCACTCTACTCGTTTGCAATCCACTCCATTCCATTCCTTCCCATTCGACTCCAATACACTCCATTCCATTCCATTCCATTCCATTCCATTCCATTCCTTTCCATTTCTCTCCATTCCACTCCATTCCACGCCACTCCACTCCACTCCATTCCTCTCTACTCCATTCCACTACACTGCATTCCACTCCACTCCATTGCATTCCATTTCATTCCTTTCTGTTCCACTGCATTCCATTCCTTTCTTTTCCCATCTATTCCTTTCTACTCCAGTCCACTCCACTCTACTCCATTGAATTTCGTTCCATCCCATTCCATTCCACTCCATTCCACCCCACTCCACTCCACTCCACTCATTCCATTGCACTCCATTCCACTGCACTGCACTCCACTCCACTCCACTGAACTCCACTCCACTCCATTCCGTTCCATTCCATTCCACTCCATTCCATTGCCTTCCATTCCCTTCCATTCAATTCCACTCCACTCCACCCCCGTTCACTGCAGTCCGTACCATTGCATTCCATTGCATTTCACTGCATTCCTCCATTCCGTTGCATTCCATTCCACTCCACTCCACTAAAATCTACTCAACTCCACTCCACTGAATTCCATTCCTTCCCATTCCTTTCCTCTCTATTCTACTCAATTCCACTACACTCAAATCCACTCCAATCCTCTCCACTTCATTCCATTCCATTGCAGTCCATTCCAGTCCATGCCATTTTTTTCCTTTCCAATTTTTCTGACGAAATTATATCACTCTGTCAGCCTGGCAATATTGCAGTGGGAGAATCACAGCCCACATTTAATTTCACCATTCCATTACCTCCCATTCCGTTCCATTGAATTCCATTCCACTTCACTCCACTCCTCTCCACTCCATTCCATACCACCCTACTCCACTCCACTTCACTCCACTCCATTCCATTCCACTGCATTCCTTTCTACTCCATTCAACTACACTGTTTTCCTCTCCACTCCCATTCCATTCCATTCTATTCCTTTGCATTCAGTTGCATTTCATTCAATTCCACACGACTTCCTTCCACTCCAATCCACTGCATTCTATTCCATTCAATTCAATTCCATTGCATTCCCCTCCTCTCCCCTCCAGACCACTCCTTTCAATTACATTCCATTCTATTCCATTCTTTTCCACTCCACTCCTGTCCAGTATATTCCATTCCCTCCATTCCACTCCACTCCACTATATTCCATTCAATTCCATTCCATTCTATTCCCCTCCACTCCACTGCATTCCTTTCTAGTACATTCCACTACAATAAACTCTACTCCACTCCACTATATTCCATTCCATTCCATTCCCCTCCACTCCACTCCACTCCTTTCTAGTACATTCCACTACAATACACTCTACTCCACTCCGTTCGATTGCATTCATTTCCATTCCAATCCACTACACTCCACTCCCCTCCTCTGTATAACATTCCATTCCATTCCGTTATCTTCCATTCCATTCCATTGCACTCGAATCCACTTTACAGCACTCCTCTGCACTCTATTAAATATCTTAAGATTCCACTGCACTCCACTCCACTCTTCCCTTCCGTTCCATTCCAATGCCGTTCGTTCCACTGCACTGCACTGCACTCCTTTGTTTTCTACTCCGTTCCCCTAAACTGCACTCCACTGCACTCCTTTCCTTTCCATTCCGTTTCCTTCCATTCCATTTCATTCCGTTCCATTTCATTCCATTCCCTTCCATTGCATGACATTGCACTCCACTCAACTCTACTCCAATCCCCTGCATTCCATTCCATTACATTAAATTCCATTCCATTAGTCTCCACTGCTTTCCAGTCCACTCCATTCCATTCCATCCCTTTCTGCTCGACTCTATTCCACTACACTACACTCCATTCTACTCCCACTCCATTCCATTCCTTCCAATTCCACTCATTGACACGCCGTTCCATTCCCTTCCACTCGAATCCACTCTACTCCACTCTACTCGACTCCAATACACTCCATTCCATTCCTTCCCATTGGACTCCAATCCAGTCCACTCCATTCCATTCCATTCCATTCTATTACTTTCCATTTCACTCCAATCCACTCCACTCCACTTCACTCAAATCCACTCCATTCCTTTCTACTCCATTCCACTACTCTGCATTCCACCCCATTCCATTGTATTCCATTTCATTCCATTCTGTTCCACTACATTCCATTCCTTTCCATTTCCATCTATTCCATTCAACTCCAATCCACTTCACTCCACTCCATTGAATTTCGTTTCATCACATTCCATTCCACTCCATACCACCCCACTCCACTCCAATCCACTCATTCCGTTCTACTCCACTCCACTACACTGCACTCCACTCCACTCCATTCCATTCCATTCCATTTCGTTCCATTGCATTCCATTCCATTGCCTTCCATTCCATTGCCTTCCATTCCCTTCCATTCAATTCCACTCCACTCCATGCCAGTTCACTGCACTCCATACCATTGCATTCCATTCCATTCCATTGCATTCCTTTCCATTCCGTTGCATTCCATTCCACTCCACTCCACTGAAATCCACTCCACTCCAGTCCACTGAATTCCGTTCCATCCCATTCCTTTTCTCTCCATTCTATTCGATTCCACTACACTCAAATCCACTCCAATCCTCTCCAGTTCAGTTCATTCCACTGCAGTCCATTCCAGTCCATTCCATTCCAATTTTTCTGACGACATTATGTCACTCTGTCACCCTGGCAATATTGCAGTGGGAGAATCACAGCCCACATTTAATTTCACCATTCCATTACCTCCCCTCCCGTTCCATTCAATTCCATTCCACTCCACTCCACTCCTCTCCAGTCCATTCCATACCACACCACTCCACTCCACTACATTCATTCCATTCCATTCCTTTCTACTCCATTCAACTACACTGCTTTCCTCTCCATTCAATAGTATTGCATTTCATTCCATTCCATTCATTCCATTCCATTCAATTGCATTCCACTCAATTTCACACCAATCCACTCCACTCCAATCCACGGCATTTCATTCCATTCAGTGCTATTCCATTCCATTCCACTCCCCTCCACTCCACTCAATTACATCCCTTTCTATTCCATTCGATTCCACTACACACCATTCCGCTACATTGCATTCCCTCCTTTCCACTCCAGTCCACTCCACTACATTGCACTCCATTCCATTCCATTCCATTCCATTCCATTCCATTCCATTCCATTCCATTCCATTCTGTTACATTGCGTTCCATTCCACTCGAGTCCTCTCTACTCCACTCCACTCCACTACAATGCACTCCACTCCTTTCCATTGCTTCCCATTCCACTCTACTCCAATCAGCTCCATTCAATTCCATCTATTCCATTTCACTCCCTTCCACTCAACTCCACTCCATTGCTTTCTACTCCGTTCCATTACACTGGACTCCACTCCATTCCATTCCATTCCGTTCCATTGCATTCCATTCCATACCATTCCCGTCCTTTCCATTCACTTTCACTCCACTAAACTCCACTCCAATTCACTGCATTCCATTCCATTCCATTCTATTCAATTCCATTCAATTCCACTCGAATCCACTCTACTCCACTCCACTCTAGTCCACTCCACTCTTCTTCATTTATTAACATTCCATTCCACTCCACTCCACTGCATTCATTTTAACTATATTCCACTCCACTACACTGCACTACATTCTACTCCACTCCATTGCTTTCTACTGCATTCCGCTACTCTACATTCCTCTCCAATCCTTTCCATTGCATTCCATTCCACTGCATTCTATTCCATTCCATTCCATTCCATGCCACTATACTCCACTCCAATCTACAGCATTCCATCCCATTCTATTACATTTCACTCCACTCCACTACATTCCATTCATTCCCATTGCACTCCATTCTAGTCCAGTCCATTCCATGCCATTATACTCCATTCCAATCCATTCCACTCCACTTCACTCCATTCCTTTCTACTCCATTCCACTACTCTGTGTTCCACTCCACTCCTTTGCGTTGCATTCCATTCCGTTCCGTTCCATTGCATTCCATTACGTTCCTTTCCATTAATTTCCATTCCTTTCCAGTCCACTCCATTCCACTGCATTCCATTCCATTCCATTCCATTCCATTGCATTGCATTCCATTCCACTCCATTCCAATCCACTCCATTGCACTCCACTCCTCTCCACTCCACTCCACTTCATTCCATTCCTCTCCATTCCTCTCCTCTCCACTCCACCCCACTCCACTCCATTCCTTTGTACTCCATTCCATTACACTGCACTCTACTCCAGCCCTTTCCATTCCATTCCATTGCATTCCATTCCATTCCATTGCATCCCATTCCATTCCATTCTGTTCCACTGCATTCCATTCCTTTCCATTCCCATGTATTCCATTCCACTCCAAGCCACTCCACTCCACTGAATTTCATTCCATCTCATTCCATTCCACTCCACTCCACCCCACTCCACTCCACTCCATTCCATTCCACTCCATTCCTTTCTACTCCATTCAACTACACTGCTTTCCTCTCCACTCAATTCCATTCCACTCCATTCCATTTCATTCCATTCATTCATTCCATTCCATTCAATTGCATTCCACTCAATTTCACACTGATCCACTCCACTCCAAACCACTGCATTTCATTCCGTTCAGTGCTATTCCATTCCATTCCACTCCTCTCCACTCCACTCAATTACATCCCATTCTATTCCATTCGATTCTACTCAACTCCAGTCCACTACATTGTTTTCCCTCCTTTCCACTGCAGTCCTCTCCACTACATTCCACTCGATTCCATTCCATTCCATTCCACTCCACTCCACACCATTCCTTTATAGTCCATTCCACTACAATGCACTCCACTCCTCCCCATTTGATTCCATTCATTTCCATTCCTTTCCACTCCAATCCACTACAATCGATTGAATGCCATTCTATTGAATTCCGCTATGTTCCATTCCATTCCATTGCACTCGAATCCACTCTACACCACTCCACTCCACTCTATTCCATTCCTTAACATTCCTCTGCACTACACTCCTCTCCATTCCATTCCATTCCATTCCACTCCACTCCACTCGACTCCACTCCATTCCTTTCTACTCCATTCCTCTACAATGAGCTCCACTCCACTCCATTCCACTCCATTCCGTTACATTCCATTCCATTCCATTCCCTTACATTCCGTTCCATTAAACTCTACTCCTCTCCAATCCAGTCCACTGCAATCCATTACATACTATTCCATTCCATTGTTATCCACTCCACTTGAAAACACTCTACTCCACTTCTCTCCATCTCAAACCACTCCACTACGTTCAATTCTTCCCCATTCCACTCCACTGCACTCCACTCATTCCATTCCATTCCATTTCATTCCATTCCATTCCATTCCATTCCATTCCACTCCACTCCACTCTAGTCCACTAAACTCCATTCCTTTCTAATCCATTCCACTGCACTGTAGTTGACTCCACTCCATTCAATTCCATTCCCTTCCATTGCATTCCATTTCATTGCATTCCATTCCATGCCACTGCATTTCATTCCATTCGATTCCCTTCCCTTGCATTCCACTGCAGTCCACTCCACTCCAGTCACTGCATTCCATTCCATTCCATACTATTCTATTACATTCCTTTCTTTTCCAATCCAAACCACTCTACTCCACTCCATGCCAATCCATTCCATTCCATTCCATTCCATTCCACTCCTTTCCACTAAACTCCACTCCATTCCTTTCTACTCCATTCCACTACACCGCACTGTACTCCACTCCATTCCATTCCATTCCATTCCATTCCATTCCATTCCATTCCATTCCATTGCATTCCTTTCCATTCCAATCCACTGCATCCATTCCATTCCATTCCATTCCACTCCACTCCATTACTTCCTACTCTTTTCCACTCCACTCCACTCCATTCCATTCTCTTTCATTCTATTCCTTTGCACTCAACTCCACTCCAATCCACAGCATTATTTCAATTCCATTACATTGCATTCCATCCTATTCCATTGCATTCCATTCCATTCCCTTCCATTAAATTCCATTCCATTCCATTCCACTCCTCTTCACTCCACTCCACTCCAGTCTTTTCTACTACATTCCACTACACTGCACTGCCTTCCACTCCATTCAATTCCATTCACTTCCATTGAAGCCATTGCAATCCATTCCCTGCCATTCCATTCCACTCCACTCCGATCCACTGCATTCCGTTCCATTCCATTCCATTCCGTTCCATTCTATTCCCCTCGACTCCATTACCCTCCACTCCAATACACTCCACTCCATTCCATGCCTTCCAATGCCACTCAAGTCCACTCCATTCCACTCCATTGCATTCCATTCCATTCCACTCCACTCCACTCCATTGCTTTCTTCTCCATTGCACTACACTGCACTCCACTCCACTCCATTCCATTCCATTCCATTCCATTCCATTCATTTCTTTTCCCTTCCATGGCATTCCATTGCATTCCATTTCTTTCCATTCCATTCCATTCCACTCAGCTTCACTCCACTCCACTCCAGTAAGCTGCATTCGATTCCATTCCATTGGATTCCATTCCATTCCATTGCATTCCATTCCATTCCAATCCATTTCATTCTATCCCATTCCATGCCAGTCAAATCCACTCTACTCCACTTCAATCCACTCAACTCCACTCCACTCCATTCAACTCCTCATATTACACTCCACTCCACTCCATTATTTTCCTTTCCATTCCTTTCCACTCGACTCCAATCCACTCAACTCCCCTCCATTCCATTCAACTCCTCATATTACACTCCACTCCACTCCACTATTTTCCTTTCCATTCCTTTCCACTCCACTCCACTCCATTCCATTCCTTTCTACTCCATTGAACTACTCCATTCCATTCCATTGCATTCAATTCCATTCCATTCCCTTCGTTTCCATTCCACTCCACTTCAGTCCTTTCCATTCCATTCCTTCCCCTTCCACTTCAATCCACTGAACTACATTGCAATGCATTACATTTTATTGCATTCCACAGCGCACCATTCCATTCTATTGCATTCCACTACGTTGCACTCCACTCCACTTTCCATTCTATTTCATTCCCTTCCATTCCATTCCCTTCCATTGCATTCCATTCCCTTCCAATCCATTCCATTGCACTCCACTCCACTGCAGTCCACTGCATTCCATTTCATTCCATTCCATTCCATTCCATTCCATTCCACTCGAATCCTCCCTCCTCCACTCCACTCCAATGCACTCCACTCCTTTCCATTCCTTCCCATTCCTCTCTACTTAAATCCACTCCATTCAATTCCTTCTATTCCATTCGACTCCATTCCACTCACCTCCACTCAATTGCTTTCTACTCCATTCCATTACACTGGACTCTACTCCACTCCATTCCATTCCGTTCCATTGCATTCCATTCCATACCATTCCCTTCCTTTACATTCAATTCCACTCCACTATAATCCACTCCAATTCACTACATTCCATTCTATTCAATTCCATTCAATTCCACTCGAATCCATTCTACTCCACACCACTCCACTCCAGTTCACTCCACTCCACTCCATTTATTAACATTCCATTCCACTCCACTCAAATGCATTCTTTTCCACTACATTCCACTCCTTTCCTCTACACTAAACTCTACTCCACTCCATTGCTTTCTACTCCATTCCACTACTCTACATTCCTCTCCAATCCTTTCCATTCCATTCCATTCCATTCCACTCCACTGTACTCCACTCCAATCCAGTGCCTTCCATCCCATTCCATTACATGTCGCTCCACTCCACTACACTCCACTATATTTCATTCCTTCCCATTCCACTCCATTCTACTCCATTCCATTCCATCATATTATATTCCATTCTAATCCACCCCACTCCGCTCCACTCTATTCCTTTCTACTCCGTTCCACTACTCTGCGTTCCACTCCACTCCACTGCATTCCATTCCATTCCATTCCAATGCATTCCATTCCATTCCCTTCCATTCCTTTCCATTCCATTCCACTCCACTCCAATACACTGCATTCCATTCCATTCCATTCCGTTCCATTCCATTCCATTCCATTCCATTCCCTTCCATTAAATTCCATTCCATTCCATTCCATTCCCTTCCATTAAATTCCATTCCATTCCATTCCATTCCATTAAATTCCGTTCCACTCCATTCCACTTCTCTCCACTCTACTCGACTCCAATCCTTTCTAATCCATTCCATTCCATTAAATTCCATTCCACTCCATTCCACTCCTCTCCACTCCACTCGACTCCAATCCTTTCTACTCCATTCCACTACACTGCACTGCATTCCACTCCATTCCATTCCATTCGATTCACTTCCATTGATGCCATTGCAATCCATTCCTTTCCATTCCGTTCCTCTCCACTCTGATCCACTGCATTCCCTTCCATTCCATTCATTTACATTCCATTCCTTTCCATTCTATTCCACTCGACTCCTTTCCACGCCACTAGAATCCACTCCACTCCATTCCATGCCTTCCCATTCCACTCAAGTCCACTCCATCCCACTCCATTCCACTCCATTCCATTCCATTCCATTCCACGCCACTCCATTGCTTTCTTCTCCATTCCACTACACTGCACTCCACTCCACTCCACTCCATTCCATTCCATTCCATTCCATTCCATTCCATTCCATTCCTTTCCCTTCCATGGCATTCCATTCCATTCCATTTCCTTCTATTCCATTCCATTCCACCCCACTCCACTCTAATAAACTGCATTCCAGTCCATTCCATACCATTCCATTTCTTTTTATACCTATACCATTCCATTCCATTCCAATCAAATCCACTCAACTCCACCCCAATCCACTCAACTCCACTCCACTCCATTCTACTCCTAATATTACACTCCACTCCACTCCATTATTTTTCTTTACATTCCTTTCCATTCCACTCCACTCCATTCCTTTCTACTCCATTCCATTCCTTTGCATTCAATTCCATTCCATTCCCTTCCTTTCCATTCCACTCCATTCCACTCCACTTCTGTCCTCTCCATTCCATTCCTTCCCCTTCCACTTCACTCGACTTCACTACATTGCAATCCATTACATTCTATTCCATTCCACAGCATTCCACTCCATTCCTTTCTTCTGCATTCCACTACAATGCCCTCCAATCCACTTCATTCCATTCCATTCCAGTCCATCCATTGCATTCCATTCCCTTCCAATCCATTCCATTCCATTCCACACCACTCCACTCCACTGCAGTCAACAGCATTCCATTCCATTCCATTCCATTCCATTCCATTCCATTCCATTCCGTTACATTGCGTTCCATTCCACTCACATCCTCTCTAATCCACTCCACTCCAATGCACTCCACTCCTTTCCATTCCTTCCCATTCCACTCTACTCCAATCCGCTCCATTCAATTACATATATTCCACTTCACTGCCTTCCTCTCAACTCCACTCCATTGGTTTCTACTCCATTCCATTACCCTGGACTCCACTCCATTCCATTCCATTGCATTCCTTTCCATACCATTCCCGTCCTTTCCATTCACTTCCACTCCACTATAGTCCACTCCAATTCACTGCATTCCATTCCATTCTGTTCTATTCAATTCCATTCAATTCCACTCGAATCCAATCTATTCCACTCCACTCCAGTCCACTCCACTCTTCTCCATTTTTTAACATTCCATTCCACTCCACTCCACTGCATTCATTTTAACTATATTCCACTCCACTACACTGCACTACATTCTACTCCACTCCATTGCTTTCTACTGCATTCTGCTACTCTACATTCCTCTCCAATCCTTTCCATTTCATTCCATTCCACTGAATTCTATTCCATTCCATTCTATGCCACTATACTCCACTCCAATCTACAGCATTCCATCCCATTCCATTACATTTCACTCCACTACACTCCACTACATTCCAATCATTCCCATTGCACTCCATTCTAGTCCAGTCCATTCCATGCCATTATACTCCATTCCAATCCACCCCACTTCACTCCACTCCATTCCTTTCTGCTCCGTTCCACTACTCTGTGTTCCACTCCACTCCTTTGCGTTGCATTCCATTCCGTTCCATTGCATTCCATTACGTTCCTTTCCATTACTTTCCATTCCTTTCCAGTCCACTCCATTCCACTGCATTCCATTCCATTCCATTCCATTGCATTCCACTCCATTCCCATCCTCTCCATTGCACTCCAATCCTCTCCACTCCACTTCATTCCATTCCACTCCATTCCTCTCCTCTGCACTCCACCCCACTCC
>NW_022097744.1:0-4052 GCF_006542625.1 Nomascus leucogenys
CTTTCTGTTCTGTGCTTTCAACTAACAGAGTTTAACCTTACTTTTGATGAGCAGTTCTGAAACCCTCTTTCTGTAGAAAATGCAATTGGACATTCAGGGCGCTAAGAGGCCTATAGTGGAAAAGGAATATTTTCAAATAAAAACTGCACAGAAGAAATCTGTGAAACTTCTTACTGTTCTGTGCATTCAGCTAACAGAGTTGAACCTCAGTTTTGATTGAGCAGTTCTGAAACCCTCTTTCTGTAGAAAATACAAGTGGACATTCAGGGCGCTAAGAGTACTATAGTGGAAAAAGGAAAAAGTTCACATAAAAACTACACAGAAGCTATCTGTGAAACTTCTCTCTGTTCTGTGCATTCAACTAACGGATTTGAACCTTACTTTTGATTGAGAAGTTCTGAAACACTCTTTCTGTAGAAAATGCAAGTGGACCTTCGGAGCGCTAAGAGGCCTACAGCGGAAAAAGTAATACCTTCAAATACAAACTTCACAGAAGCATTCTGTGAAATTTCTTTCTGTTCTTTGCATTCATCTAACAGAGTTGAACCTTACTTTTGATTGAGCACTTCTGAAACACCCTTTCTATAGAAAATGCAATTGGACATTCAGGGAGCTAAGAGGCCTATAGTGGAAAAAGGAATATTTTCAAATAAAAACTGCACAGAAGCAACCTGCGAAACTTCTTACTGTTCTGTTCATTCAACTAACATAGTTGAACGGTAGTTTTTATTGAGCAGTTCTGAAACACTCTTTCTGTAGAAAATGCAAGTGGACATTCAGGGCGCTAAGAGGCCTATAGTGGGAAAAGGAATATCTTCAAATAAAAACCACACAGAAGCAATCTGTGAAACTTCTTACTGTTCTGTGCATTCAACTAACCGAGTTGAACCTTAGTTATTATTGAGCAGTTCTGAAACACTCTTTCTGTAGAAAATGCAAGTGAACATTCAGGGCGCTAAGAGTCCTATAGCGGAAAAATGAATATGTTCAAATAAAAACTACACAGAAGCAATCTGTGAAACTTTTTACTGTTCTGTGCATTTCAACTAACAGAGTTTGAACCTTAGCTTTATGATTGAGCAGTTCTGAAACACCTCTTTCTGTAGAAAATGCAATTGGACATTCAGGGCGCTAAGAGGCCTATAGTGGAAAAGGAATATTTTCAAATAAAAACTGCACAGAAGAAATCTGTGAAACTTCTTACTGTTCTGTGCATTCAGCTAACAGAGTTGAACCTCAGTTTTGATTGAGCAGTTCTGAAACCCTCTTTCTGTAGAAAATACAAGTGGACATTCAGGGCGCTAAGAGTACTATAGTGGAAAAAGGAAAAAGTTCACATAAAAACTACACAGAAGCTATCTGTGAAACTTCTCTCTGTTCTGTGCATTCAACTAACGGATTTGAACCTTACTTTTGATTGAGAAGTTCTGAAACACTCTTTCTGTAGAAAATGCAAGTGGACCTTCGGAGCGCTAAGAGGCCTACAGCGGAAAAAGTAATACCTTCAAATACAAACTTCACAGAAGCATTCTGTGAAATTTCTTTCTGTTCTTTGCATTCATCTAACAGAGTTGAACCTTACTTTTGATTGAGCACTTCTGAAACACCCTTTCTATAGAAAATGCAATTGGACATTCAGGGAGCTAAGAGGCCTATAGTGGAAAAAGGAATATTTTCAAATAAAAACTGCACAGAAGCAATCTGCGAAACTTCTTACTGTTCTGTTCATTCAACTAACATAGTTGAACGGTAGTTTTTATTGAGCAGTTCTGAAACACTCTTTCTGTAGAAAATGCAAGTGGACATTCAGGGCGCTGAGAGGCCTATAGTGGGAAAAGGAATATCTTCAAATAAAAACCACACAGAAGCAATCTGTGAAACTTCTTACTGTTCTGTGCATTCAACTAACCGAGTTGAACCTTAGTTATTATTGAGCAGTTCTGAAACACTCTTTCTGTAGAAAATGCAAGTGAACATTCAGGGCGCTAAGAGTCCTATAGCGGAAAAATGAATATGTTCAAATAAAAACTACACAGAAGCAATCTGTGAAACTTTTTACTGTTCTGTGCATTCAACTAACAGAGTTGAACCTTAGTTTATATTGAGCAGTTATGAAACACTCTTTCTGCAGAAAATGCAAGTGAACATTCAGGGCGCTAAGAGGCCTATAGTTGAAAAAGGTATATGTTCAAATAAAAACTACAAAGAAGCTATCTGTGAAACTTCTTACAGTTCTGTGCATTCAACTAACAGAGTTCAACCTTACTT
Organism: Nomascus leucogenys; assembly: GCF_006542625.1. Classification (NCBI taxonomy): domain Eukaryota; kingdom Metazoa; phylum Chordata; class Mammalia; order Primates; family Hylobatidae; genus Nomascus; species Nomascus leucogenys. Next base: position 2,269 of record NW_022097744.1, read on the forward strand.
TTGATTGAGCAGTTCTGAAACACCCTTTCTGTAGAAAATGCAAGTGGACATTCAGGGCGCTAAGAGGCCTATGGTGGAAAAAGGAATACCTTCAAATAAAAACTACACAGAAGCAATCTGTGAAACTTCTTACGGTTCTGTTCTTTAAACTAACACAGTTGAACCTTAATTTTGATTGAACAGTTCTGAAACACTCTTTCTGTAGAAAATGCAAGTGGACCTTCGGAGCGCTAAGAGGCCTATAGCGGAAAAAGTAATACCTTCAAATAAAAACTACACAGAAGCATTCTGTGAAACTTCTTTCTGTTCTGTGCTTTCAACTAACAGAGTTTAACCTTACTTTTGATTGAGCAGTTCTGAAACCCTCTTTCTGTAGAAAATGCAATTGGACATTCAGGGCGCTAAGAGGCCTATAGTGGAAAAGGAATATTTTCAAATAAAAACTGCACAGAAGAAATCTGTGAAACTTCTTACTGTTCTGTGCATTCAGCTAACAGAGTTGAACCTCAGTTTTGATTGAGCAGTTCTGAAACCCTCTTTCTGTAGAAAATACAAGTGGACATTCAGGGCGCTAAGAGTACTATAGTGGAAAAAGGAAAAAGTTCACATAAAAACTACACAGAAGCTATCTGTGAAACTTCTCTCTGTTCTGTGCATTCAACTAACGGATTTGAACCTTACTTTTGATTGAGAAGTTCTGAAACACTCTTTCTGTAGAAAATGCAAGTGGACCTTCGGAGCGCTAAGAGGCCTACAGCGGAAAAAGTAATACCTTCAAATACAAACTTCACAGAAGCATTCTGTGAAATTTCTTTCTGTTCTTTGCATTCATCTAACAGAGTTGAACCTTACTTTTGATTGAGCACTTCTGAAACACCCTTTCTATAGAAAATGCAATTGGACATTCAGGGAGCTAAGAGGCCTATAGTGGAAAAAGGAATATTTTCAAATAAAAACTGCACAGAAGCAATCTGCGAAACTTCTTACTGTTCTGTTCATTCAACTAACATAGTTGAACGGTAGTTTTTATTGAGCAGTTCTGAAACACTCTTTCTGTAGAAAATGCAAGTGGACATTCAGGGCGCTGAGAGGCCTATAGTGGGAAAAGGAATATCTTCAAATAAAAACCACACAGAAGCAATCTGTGAAACTTCTTACTGTTCTGTGCATTCAACTAACCGAGTTGAACCTTAGTTATTATTGAGCAGTTCTGAAACACTCTTTCTGTAGAAAATGCAAGTGAACATTCAGGGCGCTAAGAGTCCTATAGCGGAAAAATGAATATGTTCAAATAAAAACTACACAGAAGCAATCTGTGAAACTTTTTACTGTTCTGTGCATTCAACTAACAGAGTTGAACCTTAGTTTATATTGAGCAGTTATGAAACACTCTTTCTGCAGAAAATGCAAGTGAACATTCAGGGCGCTAAGAGGCCTATAGTTGAAAAAGGTATATGTTCAAATAAAAACTACAAAGAAGCTATCTGTGAAACTTCTTACAGTTCTGTGCATTCAACTAACAGAGTTCAACCTTACTTTTGATTGAGCAGTTCTGAAACACCCTTTCTGTAGAAAATGCAAGTGGACATTCAGGGCGCTAAGAGGCCTATGGTGGAAAAAGGAATACCTTCAAATAAAAACTACACAGAAGCAATCTGTGAAACTTCTTACGGTTCTGTTCTTTAAACTAACACAGTTGAACCTTAATTTTGATTGAACAGTTCTGAAACACTCTTTCTGTAGAAAATGCAAGTGGACCTTCGGAGCGCTAATAGGCCTACAGC
>NW_022097745.1:0-43830 GCF_006542625.1 Nomascus leucogenys
CAAAGCAGATGACAATCCCTGGGCCTCGATTCTACTCAGAGTCAGGCGCTCACAGTAGACAGAATAAACAAGTCATATCTACAGAATGTTACAGGTGAAACCCTCATGGCCTCCTCTACGTATGGTGGCATCCTCCCAGATTCTGACTAGAATGATGGAGCCCAGCAACAAGTATAAACTGGGTGGATTTAGGGTTCTGAAGGGCCTTTTCACCCACAAAACATGGGAGAAAAAATGTGGACTCTGGCTGGGGAGGGACTAAAGGAGGCCTGGGGCTCATACTTCTTATAATTCCCACGACAAGGCTGACATCTGGGGACTTCCCCCGCAAGAGGCAAATACTGAGTTCTGTAAATGGAGACTTAGGTCCCCTGCAAAGGAGAGGGGAGGCTGGGGTCACAGCTGGCCACTGAGAGACCCATCCCCAGCACTGTGGCTTCCCAGCTGTCCCTGTCCTCCTCCACCACCCTCCCCTCTTAACCCCAGAACCAGGGGACCCAGAGCTGGAGCTTTGATGAGCAAGCTGCTCACAAATCTGCCTGGAGCTGCAGTCTTGAGTGCCCAGGTGGCACAGTGCTGTGCTCCAGGGCCTTTGGGAAAAGAATGTCAGTGGGAAGCCAGGGCGCACAAGGGTCTGTACAGCCCTGCTGCATGACCAGGTCTGCCCCTTCCACGACAGCACTGATGGCTTGGGGTAGGGTGGGGCTTTCCCCTACACAGGCAGCAACAGGCCAGGGACCCAGAACCAGGCAAGGGTGCCCTGGAGGGTTGTGGGGGAGAAGGCCAGGCTTCTGACTCAGCTGTCCACTCCATCACCAGCACCATCAGCTCCACTTTGTTCAACCGGCCCCCTGAAAACACTTCAGTTTGCTATCAGCCCCCACAACGATCACCTTTCTGGATAAAGCTGGCCTTCAGGAACTTCGCCTGGCCTGGATTGGGATTGGAGGACCATCAGGAAATTGTCCTAGGCCAGTTGGTGCTTCCGGAGCCCAAGGAGGCCAAGCCAGATGGTGAGGGGGCTTGCAGTCTGGAAGACTTTCCAGGGGTGGTGTTTTGGGGCTACAAATTCCCTTAAATTCCATCCGGCCATTTCTGTGCTTGCAAAGCCCAGTGAAAAATGACTGGTGTGGTGACCTTTTCTCCTTTTCCAGATCCTGCTCCACCTCCTGGGCAACACGCACGAACAATGCCAGCCCTGGAGCCAGCACCACCACTGCTGGCGGACCTGGGGCCTGCTCTGGAGCCAGAGTCACGTGCAGCCCTGGGTGCGCCAGGATATCTACATTCAGCACCAGGGCCAGCACCAGCACCAGGGGAAGGGCCCCCACCAGGGGAAGGGCCCCCACCAGGGACAGTGCTGGAGCCACACTCAGCTCCAGAGTCCCCCTGTCCCTGTTCCAGGACTGTAAAGAACCAGCCCAGTGAGGAGCTGCCTAACATCACGACCTTCCCTCCCAGGCTGCTGGCAGAGCAGCTGACCCTCATGGATGTGGTGGGCAGCTAGGCTTTGCAGGCTGTGTCTCTGGCACCAGCTGTCTCAGACCAGCCTCTCCCTGAGGAGCAGACAATGCCCTGGGTCCAATTTCAGCTCCACTTCTTACCAACCATGGGATCTGGATGAGTTTCCTTACACACAAGCCTTCCCTGTCTGCATGTGGACAGCACAGATGGGACATCGCCCATACCAGCTGCACAGAGTGACTGTGCAGATTGAACGACAGGGGAAGGACAGAAAGCAGGGCAGGGCAGGTGCTCACTGTGGGGCAGGCAGGGCCATAAGTCACTCACCCGGCTGCTCAGCAACCTCACTACCCTCAGCGCTTATTAGGTACCTGATGCATGCTGGATTCTATGGCAGACACCCAAACAGAGCCCATAGTTGCAGCTGCCACAAGGAAAGTGCACTGGTATGGAGAGAAGGAGTAGAGGGCTGATTGGGATGGGAGGAAGACAAGGCCCCAGGATGGGCAAGACTGAGCCACCTTCTAGTTCTTGGAGTCAGGATGGCCTGGGAGAAAATGTCACTCTCTCTTCCCACCCTTGCCGGGTTCTGGGCCATGATGCATTCAGGGCCCTCGGTGTTTGGCAGAAAACCAAACCCAGGGACTCCCACAAGTCTGGAGCCCATTTTAAAGCTTTCTGAGCTCCAGCTTGGTTCCTGTCAGAGACCATGGATGACTGTGAGCTCAGTCCCTGCCTGGGACTGTGGGTGACTCTGAGCTGGGGTGTGCTGTGGCCGTGACACTCTCCTCCTCCCCCAAGGAGCTGTTCAAGAAGGTGGTGCTCTACGAATGCTTGGGCTCCATCTGGGGCCAACGACATAAGAAGGGGAATAAGCACGTGGCACCCACAGTTCGTGCCACCATCGCACACGTCAACAGGCTCACCAACTGTGTCACCACCTCCTGCCTCGGGGACCACAGCATGAGGGCCCTGGACAGGGCCAGGGTGGTAGAGCACTGGATCAAGGTGGCCAGGGTAAGCCATGGTTGGGCCTGAGGATTCCCTCTTTAAAAATGGGGAACTTCCTCTTTTCCCCCATCGGCTTTCAGGATTGACATCTGTATCTCTGGCCTGAGCCCTGCACATCCCCTAGGCCCTTCTTGTCAGAGCTTCACTGACCTTGACTCCCATGACCCAGTGGTGGCTGCTCACTTCCGACCTGGGCTCTTCCTTGGGTTGAACTAAAATCCTCCTAGATGAGTGACATTCACTCGGCACCAGGTGTGCCCTCCTGAGGCTCCCCAGGCCTCTGCTTCAGCCAGGAGGGGAGATCTCAGCAGAGAGGGCTGAGGCTGAAGTGGGCCAGACTCCACCTCTGGACCTCACAGCTCACTCTTCCCTCTCCAGGAGTGCCTAAGCCTCAACAACTTCTCCTTGGTGCACGCCATCGTCTCTGCTCTGCGCAGCAACCCAATACATTGGATACACAAGATGTGGGCAGGAGTGTCCAGGTGAGGAGGGCTCTCTCCACGGGAGCATCAGGGTTGACCTAGGGACCCATAGGTCTCCCCATGTTCCCTCAACGACTCTGAAAGGTTCTTGGAGACCAGGGACACTGGAGGCAGGGATGGGCCAGTGGGTGTGGTCACTAAGCTGCCCTGGACTCCTAGGCAAGGATTTCCAACTCAGGACTAAGGTTTTTTAACCATCAGGAACAGACTGGCGCCAACTGGAGGCTTTCAGGTGTTTGTACCCAGAAGTGTAACTATATCCAACTGAAAGCTAACTGTAAACACACAGGTGGCTCATGTGAAGTGTAGATGGGGCCCAGAGGAGGAGCATGAGAGGTCCCACCCTGGTCCTCTGGAGCCCTTGTGATCAGAGGACCCCACTGAAAACTCTCACCCAGTAAGCTGGGATTCACTGGGTTTTCAAACAAAAGGGATTGGAACTCACATATCTCCCCGATTCCCAAGTTTACCCTTCTTTCTTTCCTCTGTCCATAGCAAAAGCATGAAAGATCTAAAAGAACTCTGCAAAAAAGACACTGCGGTGAAGAGGGACCTACTGATCAAGGTACAGTGGAGCCTGGGAGATGCAGGGCAAGTGTTTAAGGGTCAGAGAAAACAGTGAGTTTGGAAGGGCATTGGACCAGGTATGGAGTGGTTAGTGGACTTGAAAAATTCCCTCCATGCCTACCTTGGGCCAACAGGAAGAGTCGTGTGTGGGTCCATGGGCACGTGGGGGTACAGGGGCAGGAGGCCCTGGAAATGGGATGTGGCAGTGGCTGCTGGGCTGCTGGGCTGCTGAGCGAGGGTGATGAGCTGCAGCATTAGCAGGGCTCTGGCTCCCATGCTGGTCCATGCTGCTGGCATGGAGCTTCCTCCAGGCTGGGGGGTGGTCATGGTAGGTGGGACTTTCTTCCTTCCTCAAACCGGCCAGCAATTCCTCAGGAAGCCAGGCCTCTACTGCTGCTTCTGTCTGCAGCGCACCTCCATGGGCAGGGGGCCTGTGCTCACACTGGGCGAGAGGGGGAACGAAAACAGAGGAAGCTCATGTGCCAGGGAGTCCAGTGGACCGCCCAGCTTTGGGTACCAATGGGCATACTCAGGACAGATGTATGTGTATGCTGGGACTCCCCGCTCTGCTCTTTGCAGACACCTGAAAACGGTCATGTCATAGGATTCTCACCAGTTAGCAGCGACACATGCTCATGACAAGTATCTGGGGGATTCATGCATTCCTAGGGGATCCTCCCTGACCAGATCTCAGAATCTTCCATGCAAATGAGAAGGTAACATGTCACGCCACCCAGGATTCTGGAAAACCCTGACATGTCAGTCAGAGATGGCGCCTCAGGAGGCCACTTCCTGAGTGGAAGAAGAGAGAGTTCTGTGCATGGAACTCCCCTGGGGGATCATGGGCGAGGAAAAACTGTTGGCATGGCTCAAACCCAGTTTGTGCGGCAGAGACTCCTGTGGGGCTGGGATAGGCAGGTACCACTTAACCAGGTCCCCTAAAACACCCTATCCCTTTCCCATCACGACTGTGCCTGGCTGGAGACCTAGACACTCAGAGACTCCAAACAACACGACCCTGATGGGTGGTGGTGCTGGGATGTGGGGTGAAGACAGCCGAGACAGAGCCTCGAGGAGGGAGAGGAGGCGTCCTCTCTTTTGGGGCTCTGGGGAGTCACTGCCCACTCTGGGCCTCTGTTTCCTCATCTGGAAAATGAATGGATGCTAAGCCTGTAGGGCAGGCCTCACAGGGTGGAAATGAGGTTCAAGAAAAGAAAGCAATTTGAGGGTGCTCGTGCCTGGTTCTTCCTCAGAGGGATAAGGGTGAGAACAATGGCAACAGCTATAGGAAACTGAGCCCTCAGGAGGCCCTGTGAGGTAGCTGTGCTTTTCATCGCTCTTTACGGAAGAGGAAACAGTCTCAGGGAGGCCTGGTTGCATGATTGGATGACACACACAGGGAGTGTGGGTCTAGGCCAGTGGTATGAGCACTGTGCCAGGTGACTCACCTCAGTCCCTGGGGATCCAAGTACGGGGTGGCTGGGGTGTAACTGGGGGAGGGGAGGAGAACTTCACTGTCCCTGTCCCTGACACCTGGCAGGCAGGGAGCTTTAAGGTGGCCACCCAGGAGAGAAACCCCCAGAGAGCCCGGATGAGGCTGTGGAGGCAGAAGAAGGTGAGTGAGCCTGTGGCACGGAGGGAATGCAGGGGATCAGAGGACCGGGCTCCTTTCCCCGCCAGCTGGAGACCTCCATATCAAGACAGCAGGGGCTTCCTCCCCAGGCTTGTCCTCCTGTGGCCACTGGGCCTGGAAAACCTCCATTCGAGAGACCAGAGCAAGGGGCTGGGAAAGCTGGACTCAGAGTGGTTGTGGGGAAGGGTAAGGCTGGGACATAGGCCTTTGTGACTTGTTGAAACCCCACCATAGAGGTAACTAGGAGTGCTTGCTAGACTTGGAGGTCAGCTAGGATAGAGGACGCAGAGATTTGGGAAAGGCAGCTGAGGGTCTTTAGCTGCTCCAAGCGGGAGACCTGGGGAGGGGGGTTCTGGGAGACAGGGGCTGATGGGATTTCATGGGGCAGGACCTTGGGCAGGTAACTGATGGCCAATACTCATCACTGCTACCCCTCCCACCTCTCCGCCCCTCCATGGCACAGGGTGTGGTCCCCTTCCTGGGGGATTTTCTGATGGAGTTACACAGGTTGGATTCGGCCATCCCGGACGATCTGGATGTGAGTGAGCCTGGGGCAGGCTGGTTGGGAACCAGGATCCTGAGGCTTGGGAGGAGAGGGTCCCAGACCCAGCCTTTAGATCTCAGCCCTTGGCAAACCTCCTCTCCTGACAGCTTCACAGCTGCTCCTGTGGGTGGGGGTGTCAGGCCCATCTCATCACTTCTGAGTGATGGAGGCTCCATGGCAGCCACCAGTCCCTATTCCTGAGTGGTGAAGCTGCAGAGCTGCCTGACTGCAAAGCTGCTGAGGTGTGGGCTGAGCTGGACTCAGCCTCTCCCTAGGGTGGTCCCGTAATAGGAGGGTGAAATTTTGCCTCTCCAAGGGCAGGCAATTCCAGGGTCACTGAGTGCTTTCTTTCTATGAGAGACCTCAGTTTCCCTGTCTGTCATCAGAGAGGGTTGGGGCAGAAGGTCCCTGGGCCTCAGCTCCCATGCCCCCTGCTCTAGAGCCCAGAGCCTGAGGCAGGTCCAAGTCCTGTTGTGTGCACATCCCCTGACCCTGGTGGCCCTGGCAGTAATGCAGCATGGGAAGGGGTAGGGTGGGGCTGGTTGTGGGCCAGGGACCTTTCTGATGGACTCTGTCTGCCTTCCAGGGCAACACCAACAAGAGGAGGAAGGTGAGCAGCTGGGGCACTCACGTTGGATGAGGGTGGGGATGTGGACGTCACAGTCCACCCTGGGCAGGACATTCCCTGGCTCTAACCTCTACATCTTAGGTTTACTGGGAGGGTTTGACACATACAGCAGGAGGAGACCTATCCCAGTGGAGAAAGTGGGAAAGGCACTGGAATCAAAGACCAATTCCTGCAGGAGGGGCTCTTTACATCCAACCCTGAGGACAGGCTGGGGGCTGCATGGGACCTCTTCAGAAAACTGCCTCAGGAACCAGCCCCTTCTCCCTGCCTGCCAAAGGCCCCCTCAGCATCTTCTACCCAGGCTCTGTCAGCATCCTGTCCTCTGTCGCTAGGAGGTCCGAGTTCTGCAGGAAATGCAGCTGCTCCAAGTGGCTGCCATGAATTACAGGCTTTGGTCTCTTGAGAAATTTTGTCACCTATTTCCCAAGAATGGATCAGCTCAGTGACAAGGAGAGGTGAGGGCCTAGCAGATGGGCTGAGGGTGGGAGAAGGCTCTCCTTTTTTTTTTTTTAACATGGTCTGGCTCTGTCGCCCAGGCTGCACTGCAGTGTCACCATCTCTGCTCACTGCAATGTCTGCCTCCTGGGCTCAAGCCCTTCCTTAGCCTCCCAAGCAGCTGGGACTACTGCTGTATACCACCACGTCCGGTTGTTCTGCTGTTGTTGTTCCGGTACAGATGGGCTTTCACGATGACGTCCAGGCTGGTCTCAAACTCCTGGCCTCAAGCAATCCACACACCTCAGCCTCCCAAAGTACTGACATTACAGGTGTGAGCCACCCAACCTGGCCTAGAGGAGGCTCTCCTGTGGCCAGCTGCAGAGACCCTATGGCCATGCCTCCATGGCCAGCATCAAGCCCTGTTGCATGGGGACTGCTGGGGACCCAGGATTCCACCTGGGCAGGCACTGAGAGGGGACCTGATGGGTGGCTCATGGTGGCCTCACAGCTGCCTCTCTGTCCTGCAGCTACAAGCTGTCCTGCCAGCTGGAGCCCGAATCCCAGTAGGCTGGCAACATCCTGCAGTGGCTGGGACCCCACCGGGATGCTGGCCAGAACACCGGCTCTGCACCATCCTTCACCCACACCATGGACACCAGGGAACCACATCTAGGAGGCTGGCAGCTCAGCTGCATCTTGACCCTGCTCCTCATCACCAACTGCTCCTGCTGGCCAGGAAAGGCCATGGGACTTTTGCGAGTCAGGCGGGAGACCATTTTATGTTTATTTTCTTCAGTGTATAAGTAAGGGTTTTTTTCTTAACTTTCATTAAAATAAAATTTTAAAATACTGTTCAAAATGTTCTATAGTTGTTGGAATGAGAAAAGTAACTGCAGTGTGGTAACACTATACCAGTCTTTTTTTTTTTTTTTTTTTTTTTTTTTTGAGATGGAGTCTCACACTGTCGCCCAGGCTGGAGCGCAGTGGCGCAATCTCAGCTCACTGCAAGCTCCACCTCCCGGGTTCACACCATTCTCCTGCCTCAGCCTCTCCGAGTAGCTGGGACTACAGGCGCCTGCCACCACGCCCGGCTAATTTTTTGTATTTTTTTAGTAGAGACGGGGTTTCACCGTGGTCTCGATCTCCTGACCTCGTGATCCGACTGCCTCGGCCTCCCAAAGTGCTGGGATTACAAGCGTGAGCCACCGCGCCCGGCCCCTATACCAGTCTTTAGGATTCATAGTCTAGCGTGTCAAATTGAGGCTATGGCTGAACAAGTCATGGAATAGCGTTCATGTTACGCATGCCAACCATTTAATGTTTTCCTTCTTTATTCAAATTAATTATTGTTAACTCTGTTTAAGGAAAACAACAACAACAACAACCAAAAAAAACCCCTTAAAAACCATAGTATGTCACCCAATCTACCACATTTGTTCTACTAACCAGCTACTCTCAAACTTAAATTCTAGTTAAATTCAACTTCCACTGGGTTACTCTACTTTCTTAAGGTTTAAATATTTAATGAATCACTTAAGTATTTATTGAAGGGCTGGAGATGGGAGGTATTTAAACAAGTAGTAGGGCTGGCCTTCTCCAGAAGTCCTGTGCAGAAGGGAGCTGGCCATCAGTCTCCACGAAACACAGATAAACTTTTTTCACTGTGGATCTTCTCAGACTTCCTGACACCTCTCCCCTAAGTGAACATCAAGGAACGAGACAATTGCTTGAACCCAGTATCTAAAGGATGTCCTACAGCTTAATTTGAACACAACCCCCACTGTGGTATATCAGACAAAAACAAGCCAAAGAAATCAACATTTCAAGGTCTGAAATATAATACCCCCAAATCAACACAAAATAAACACCTAAATCCAGTCCTGGAGCTGCAAAGCTCCTATAAGAAAAGTGGGAGTTTGTATTTCAGCAAAACTTGTATCTATGCATGCAGTTGGCAAAAAAGAATGAAAACAAAAGCAAAAATTATCTATGGCTAGAAACCCTTAGACCATGCAATTGATTTGGCAATACTTTTCCTTTCTTATTTTTTGTTCTTTTTGGATAGGACACAAAAATCACTGCTAACAAATGTGAATACAAACACATGGGACTATACATCATTTTAGAGCTTCCGCATGGGGAAGAGAAACAATGAACCATTAAAGAAGGCATCCTACAGATTGAAAGAAAGTTCAGCAGAATCATATCTGTGAAAGGGGTTATCTAACATGTACGAGAAACTAACACTACTCTAACTGGGAAAATGAACAAAACCTAATACCCAAGCTAAAACTGGGCGAAGAACCTGAACAGGCACATCTGAAAAGAAAACACAAAATTCACTGACAGGTCAAAGAGAAGTTGCTCAGCTTCACTAATCTTCACACAAATGTCTAAGTGCAAACCACATTCAGATACCTCTCACTCTAATGAGAATGAAACTTATCAAAAACAACAAAAAACCCATACGTTCACAGGCAGTGGCCAATGTAGAAATGCAGAAAAAGACAGTTTATACACTATTGGTGAGAATGTGCATTACTAGACACATGAAGCGAAGAAGTTGAAGGTGCCTTAACCATTTTACATTACAAATACCCATTCACCTAAGCAATCCCACTGCTGGTTATACACAGAAAGTGCATGAAATCTGTTATGTTGAGGAGATATTGGCCTTCATATGGTGATTGAAGCACTATTCACAATAGCGAAGGTATCCAATCAACCTACCTGTTCATGCACAGATAAAGGGATAAAGAAACTTCAGTACATAATGGAATCCTCTTCAGCCATAGAAATTCATGAAACCATGTCATCTGCAGCAATGTGCAGAAACCTGGAGGACATGATCTTCAACGAAATGAGCCAGGAAGAGAAAGACAAACACGGCACGACTTCATGCATGTGAGAATGAGATCAACTGTCTCTCTAAACGACTTCATCTCCTAGAGTAGGAAGTTCCACAGTGGTAAAAAGAGGCTGGGGGTTGGGGAGTCCGCGCAGGAAGTGGGAAATGGATACAATGTTACACTCAGATGACAGGAATAAATTCAGCTGTTCTACTCCACAGCAGGGTGTCTAGAGTTAACAGTATCCTACCGTATTTTCCAAAAAAGGCTGAAAAGAAGGATTCTGAATATTGCAACCACAGAGAACTAATAAATAATAACTACACATGGTAACAGAGACAGTCAATGCCTTGCTTTCATCATTACACAAGGTATATATGCATGATCAAAATGTCCCACTCTACTCTTTAACTGTATACCTTTACTACAGAGCAAATTGGTTTTAAGGACACAGAAATAAACAATGCTGGAGTTCATGTGACACCGGGAAATGCCCTGCATTTCCAAAGCAATTCTGAGAAATCCAAACTACACTGCATGCATCACACTCCCTGATTTGAAATTTCATTCAAACTCTAGGGACCTGCTTCCGCATGGATGAGTGGAAGAGAACAGAGAACCTGAAGTAAACCCACACACCTCATACCACCTGATTTTGGATGAAATACACAATGATAAGTAATGGGGAAAGAACTCCCTTTTCAATAGTCTTGGGATAAGTGGCGAGCCATATGCAGAAGAGTAAGTAACACTAGGCCTCTACTTCTCACCATGTACAAAAGTTCACTCTGATGAATGAAAGATGTAAATGGAAGACCTCGAACTACAAAAATCCTACAAGAGACCCTATATCAGCTTTGACAAAGCATTTATATGCCTAAGACCCCACATGACACTGCAACAACAGCAATAACCGACATGTGGGACCTAATACACTAAAGAGCCACCGCACAACACAAGAAATTACCAACACAGTAGACAGACAACATACAGGATGAGAGAAAATGTTCCCAAACTATGCACCTGACCAAGATCTAATATCCAGAATCTACCTTAAAGACCTTACACAAATCAATTAGCAAAACCCCCCAAATAATTAATAAGCAATGGATATAAACAGACACTTCTCGAAAGATGATGTACAAGCAACCAACAAATGTGAAAATATGCTGAACCTAATTGTCAGAGAAATATAAATCAAAAGCACAATGAGATATCATCTCACGCTGGTCAGAATGGCGATTACACAGTTAAAAAAAAAAAGGACACTGGCAAGGCAGCAGAGAAAGGGGACACTGGTCCACTTTTGGTGAAAACGCAAAGTAGTTCAGACACCATGGAAAGCACTTCAGAGATTGCTCAAAGAACTTAAACCAGAACTACCATCTGACCCAGCAATCCCACCACTAGGGTATACACAAAGGAAAATGAATCCTTCTGTCCAAAACACACATGCACACAGACGGTCATGGCGGCAGTATTTACAATGGCAAACACGTGAAATCAACCTACGTACCCATCAACAGTGGATCAGAAAAGGAAAATGTGGTACATATATACCACAAAAAACTAGGCAGCCATAAAAAAAACAAGGAAATCATGTCCTTGGCAGCAACATGAAAGGAGCTGGAGGCCATTATCTAAAGAGAAATAAGGAAAAAACAGAACACCAAATGCCACATGTTCTCACTTATAAGGTGGAGCTTATAACATTGAATACACCCTACCATAAAAGTGAAAACGACAGACACTGGTGACTATCAGATGAAAAAGGAAGAAGGGATGAGGTATGGGCTAAAGACCTATCTGGTGGGTACACCCACTGCCTGCATGATAAGGTTGCTTGGACCCCAAGTCTGTGTCATGCAATATACCAAAGGCAGTAACTAATCTGCCTTTGTTCGCTTTAGTCTATAATAAACGTAGAAATTATGTTAAAAAATACAAACTTAGAAACTAAAAAAATGAAAAACACAAACTTTTATAATTATCTAAACAATCTTTTATTGGCATAAACTAAGAAAGTGGACAGAATGAGTAAACCAAATACTCAACCCCAATTTATATATAGTGAACACATTTTTCAAAAGAACACCAAAAAGACACAATGGGAAAAAGAGAGCCTGTTCGACAGATGATTTTGAGCAAACTGAATATTCATATACAAAAAACACTGAAATAGGACCCTTAAGTCATGCAACACAAAAATCAATGCAAAATACATTAAAGACCTAAAACTCAATCCTGAAACCACAAAACTCCTACAGGAAAACATAGGGTACGCATATATTTTAGAAAAGAAATCTATGCATGCAGGCTGCTAAAGGTATTTAAAAAACGTTAAAACAAAGGAAACACTCTAAGAAAACACCCATAGACAATGTAATGGCTTGGCAGTTTCACTGAAAAGCTGGGGACCTGGTTCCACAGAACAGTGGAACAGATTAGAAGACCCAGATATAAACCTGCACACCTGAAACCATCCGACGCTTGAAAAAAATCAACAAAAATAAGCGATGGAGAAAGGACTCCCTGTCAGTAAGTGGTGTTGGGATAAGTGGCTAGCCAGATGCAGAAGAAATAACACTGGGCCCCTGTGTCTCACCACGTAAGAAAGCAACTCAAAATGAATCAAAGATTGAAATGCAAAACCCGGGGCCAGGTGCAGTGGCTCATGCCTGGAATCCAAGCACTTTGGGAGCCAAAGTGGGCAGATGACTTGAAGTCGGGAGTTCGAGACCAGCGTGGCTGACATGGTGAAACCCTGTCTCTAAATAAAAAAACAAAACTTAGCCAGGCATGGTGGCACGTGCCTGTATTCCCAGCTACTCAGGAGACTGACGCAGGAGAATCACTTGAACCCAGAAGGTAGAGGGTGCAGTGAGCCGAGATTGCTCCATTGCATTCCAGCCTGTATGACAGAGCGAGATTCGGTCTCTAAACAAATACATAAATACATAAAAATCCAAGACCTGAAATGAAAAAATCCTGCACAAGAATCTAGCAAATACCCTTTTTTTTTGAGATGGAGTCTCGCTCTGTCACCCAGGCTGGAGTGCAGTGGCGCGATCTCGGCCCACTGCAAGCTCCGCCTCCTGGGTTCACGCCATTCTCCTGCCTCAGCCTCTCCGAGTAGCTGGGACTACAGGCACCTGCCACCACACCTGGCTAATTTTTTGTATTTTTATTTTTAGTAGAGACAGGGTTTCACCGTGGTCTCGATCTCCTGACCTCGTGATCCGCCCGCCTCGGCCTCCCAAAGTGCTGGTATTACAAGCGTGAGCCACCGCGCCCGGCCCAAATACCCTTCTTGACAAAGGCTTTGGCAAAGCATTTACATATCAAGTCCCCAAAAGCAATGGCAACAGAAACAATTACTGATAAGTGGGATCTAATACACAAGAGCTGCTGCACAGTACAAGAAACTACCAACAGAGTAAACAGACAGCCTATAGAATAAGGGAAAATATTCCCCAACTATGCATCTGAAAAACATCTAATATCCAGGATTTATCGTAAAGAGCTTAAACAAATAAAATCAGAAAAAAAAAACCTTATAAATAGGCAAGGGACATGAACACACACTTAAAAGGAGGTGTACCAGTAACCAATGAGCATGAAAACATGCTCCATGTCATTGATCATCAGAGAAATGCAAATCAAAAACATACTGAGATACCATCTCACACTGGTCAGAATGGCCATTATGACACACAGTCCACAACAACAGAGGCTGGAGGGGCAGATGAGCAAAGAAATGCAGGTCCACTGTTGGGGGAAATGCAAACTAGTTCAGACCCCCTGGAGAGCAGTGTGGACATTTCTCAAAGAACTTAAAAGAGAACTACCACCCCATGCTGCAACCCCACTCCTAAGGATCTACCCAAAGGAAAATCCTTCCATCCAAAACACACATGCACTCGTATGTTCATGGTAGTACTACTCACAATGGTAAAGACACAGAATCAGCCTTGGTGCCCATCAGCAGTGGATTAGAGAAAGGAAATGTGGTATATACACACCACGGAACACTACACAGCCATAAAAAACAAATCCATGCCCTTACCAGAAACGCAGACAGAGCCGTTATGAACAAAAGCAAGAACAGAAAACCATAATTTTCAAAATAGCTGCAAAGGTCAGTTGTGAATATTCTCTCCACAGAGAAATCATAACTCTGGAGCTCACAGAGATGCTAGACACTGCAACTTCATTATGATGCTATGTTTACATAGATCAAATTGTCCCTTGCAGCCGCTGGTTATACACACGTACTCTATGGCAACGAAATTGCTATCCCATTTTGGTAACATTCATTCTCACCGGAGTGAGATGATATCTGAGTGTGGTTTTGATTGACTTCTCATGAGCATCAGTAATGTTGATTCAGAATCTTTTACCTGTGCATCCATCTCAGGTCTTCAGGTCCTTCACCCACTCATACACATCAAATTGAAACAAGTTCACAATAACTTGGCAAACATCACTAACCACAAGCAAAATCTAAACTAAAACCACACTTAGATACCATCTCATTTTTTGTAACAAAAAAAGACAAAAAACACTGAAAGAAAGGTAAATGCTGGTGTGTGTTTCCAGAGAGAGAGACACTCTTCTCCACAGTTCGTGAGAAGGTAAACTAGTACACATGCTACAAAAACCACTTGGAGGTTCCTCCAAACCTTAAAAGACTCCAACTACCATTTCAACCAGCAATTCTACTACTAGGAATACATTCAAAGCCATTGAAATCAGGACACCAAAGATAGATCTACCCACCCATGTGGATTCCAGCAGTGTTCCCAAGAGCCAGTATAAGCAATCAACCTACCTGCTTATCCACAGATGAAGGGATAAAGACGCTGCTCCACATGTACACACTGGGATACTCTTCAGACAGAAAACCACAATGAACTCATAACATGGGGAACCACAAGGTTGCACCTGCAGGACATGATGGTAAATTAAATGATTGAGGGGGAGAGAAACAAACCTTGAGTCATCTCACTCATGCAGATTCTGAGAAACTCTATCTCAAAGACCTGGCGAGCACAATATTGGTTTCCAGAGATTGGGGGAAAAGAGGGGTAATGGGCGGGTATTGTAAATGGGTACAAAGTTACACATAAATGAGAGGAAGAAAATTCTGTTGTGCTATTCCACTGCAGGGTGACAATGGTTAACAGTATTGGCACATCACTTTCAAAGCAGCTTGACAGGAGAATATTGAAGGTTCTCACCATAAAGGAATAAACAATGGGAAAAGGTAACAGAGACAGTAAGTACTCTGATTTCCTCATTCCACAATGTATGCATAGACCAAAACGCCCCACTCTACCCTCTCATTGTATTGTTCCTTTACTATGCAACACATTTGTTGAAAGAAATAGAAATACATGCTGCTAATATTCATGTGGGACCATGAAGCACCCTGAGTTTCGTCCTCAGCAATCCTGAGACATCCAGACTATATCGGATACATCACTCCCCGATTTCAAATTTCAGGGAAAACCTAGGGACCCGCTTCCACACAGAGCAGTGGAACACAAGAGAGGACCAAGAAGTAAAACCATACACTGAAAACTATCTGATCTAACACAGAATCCACAAAAGTAAGCAAAGGGAAAAGGACAGCCTATTCAATCAATGGTGCTGAAATAAGCGGCTAGCCATGTGCAGAAGAATAACACTGGGCCCTCCCTCTCACCAGACACAAAGAGGAACTCAAGATGAATGAAATATTTAAACGTAAAAAAACTATTAAAGTCTTATGAGAAAACTTGTGAAATATCCTTCTCCACATAGGCTTTGGCAAAGCCTTTAAATGGCTAAGTCCTGAAGAGCAATGGCGACAAAAACAAAAATTGACAAGTCAGACCTAATATCTCAAAGAGTTGCTGCACAGCAAAAGAAACTACCAACACAGTAGACAGACAGAGTACAGAATGGGAGAACATGTTCCCAAACTGTTCATCTGAACAACGTCTAATATGCAGAATCTACAAGGCCCTTCAACAAGTCAACCAGGGGAATAAACAGAAAAAGAATATCCCATTAATAAACGGGCAAGGGATGTAAACACACTTCTCAAAAGTTGACAAGCAACCAACAAACAGGAAAACATGCTCAAACTCACTCATTATCAGAGAGCTGCCAATCAAAAGCATGACAAGATGACATCCCACGCAGGTCACAATGGTGAGGACCACGTAGGCAAAGAACACATGCTGGCGAGGCAGCCGAGGAAAGGAAATGCTGGTATGCTTTTTGTGGGGATGAAAACTATTACAGACACCATTGAAAGCAGATCAGGGATTTCTCAAATTGCTGAAAACAGAACTACCATCTCACCCAGTAAGCCCATTCCTGTGCATCTACCCAAAGGAATATTAATCCTTCTATCCAAAAGACACAGGCACTTGTATGTTCATGGCAGTGTTATTCACAATGTCAAAGACATGGAATCAACCTAGCCATCAACAGTGGATGAGAGGCCGGCACAGTGGCTCACACCTGTAATTTTAGCACTTTGGGAGGCCAAGGCAGGTGGATGGCTTGAGTCCAGAATTCGAGACCAGCCTGAGCAAAAGGATGAAACCCCATCTCCATAATAATACACAAATTAGCCAGATGTGGTGGTGGATACATGTAGTCCTATCTAATCTGGAGGCTGAGGTGGGAAGATCACCTGAGCCCAGAAGATGGGAACTGCAGGCCACTGTCATAAGTGAACTAAGGCCCAAATAGAAAACCAAATGCCACATGTTCTCACTTGTAAGCGGGAGCTAAACTTTGAATGGACTCAAACATAAAGAAGAGAACAACAGACACCTGGAATGACCAATAGACCAATAAAAAAACTAGGCAGGGGGAGCGTGTGCTGAACACCCATCCTGTTGGCCCTCTGCTCACTGCCTGTGTTATGGGGTTGCTGGCACCCCAAGACTCAGTGTCATGCAATCAACAGATGTAACTAACTTGATTATGTACCCTTTAAACTATAATAATGAGAGTAGAAAGCATTAAAAGAAAAATCCAAGGTTAGGGCGCTGTGGCTCATGCCTCTAATCCCAGCACTTCGGGAGGCCAAGATGGGCAGATCACAACGTCAGGAGTTCACGAGCACCCTGGCCAATATGGTGAAACCCCGTACAAAAACTAGCCTGGTGTGGTGGTGGGTGCCTGTAATCCCAGCTACTTGGCAGGCTGAGGCAAGAGAATCACTTGAACCCAGGAGGCGCAGGTTGCAGTGAGCCGAGATCGCTCCACTGCACTCCAGCCTCGGCAACAGAGCGAGACTCTGTCTCAAAAAAAAAGAAAAGAAAAGAAAAGAAAAATCCAAGGTAAGAAGCAAAGAAAATAGTAAGTGAAAAAACAGTCTGTAGTTATCCACACAATCCATGACTGCCACAAACACAGAACAAGGACCCAAGTGACAGAATGAGGTAGCCAGATACTCAACCCAATATGTTATGTAGAGAACACATTTTTCAAAACCCTAAACAGACACAATGGAAAAGGGAGAGTCTGGTTCAGTCAATGATTTTACCCACACGCAAAACACTGAAACAGGACCTTACATTTCACAATACACAAAATCAACACAAAATGAATTAAAGACCTAAACTCAATCTCGAAACTGTAAAGGTCCTATAAGAAAACACAGAGTGGGCATATATTTTAGGAAACCTGTATCTATGCACACAGGCTGCAAAAGGTAAAAAAGCATCATTCGTAACATTTAAAAAAAAAAGTGGCCAGGCAAAGTGGTTCATGCCTGTAATCCCAGTACTTTGGGAGGATGAGGCAGGCAGATGACCTGAGGTCAGGAGTACAAGACCAGCCTGGCCAACATGGTGAAACCCCATCTCTACTAAAAGTACAAAAATTAGCCGGGCGTGGCAGCAGCTGCCTGTAATCCCAGCTACTTGGGAGGCTGAGGCAGGAGAATCGCTTGAACCCAGGAGGCAGAAATTGCAGTGAGCTGAGATTGTGCCATTGCACTCCAGCCTCGGGGACAAGAGCGCGACCTCATCTCAAAAAAAAAAAGGCTGGGCACAGTGGGTCATGCCTGTAATCCCAGAACTTTCAGAGGACGAGGCGGGCAGATCACGGGCACAGGAGATTGAGACTATCCTGGCTAACACAGGGAAACCCTGTCTCTACTAAAAAAAAAAAAAAAAAAAAAAGTAGAGAAACTACACCCACAGACAATGCAAGGCTTGGCTGTGTGTGTGCGTGTTTGTGTGTGTTTTGTATAAGTGGGGTGTTGAACACAAAAATCACTGCTAACATATGAAACTATAACCATATGAGACTAGGGACACTTTACAACTTCTACAAGGAAAAGAAAACGATGAAACAAAAAAAAAGGCATCTTAAAGACTGGGAGAAAATTATAAAAAATCCTACCCCTGAAAAAGGTTCTTATCTAACACATAAAATAAACTGACATGACTAAGTGAAAAACAACAACAAATATCCAAGGTAAGAGGATCTAAATAAACCTGAGTGAAAAGAAGGCAGGAAACTGACTCACAGGTGACAGTTTCTCAATATCACTAATCCTCACAAAAATGTGAACGAAAACCATACTCAGTTACCATCTAATTCCACTTAGAATGAGTATTATAAAAAACAAAAGTCAAAACTGTTGAAGGCAATGGTCAGTGTAGACTTGCAGAAAAAAAAATCCTCTATACCCTTTGTGGGAATGAAAATTACTACACACACTACAAGAAACTTTTGGAAGTTCCTTAAAAAATAAAAGGTAGGCCAGGTGAGGTGGCTCATGCCTGTAATCCCAGCACTTTTGGAGGCCAAAGCAGGTGGATTATGAGGTCAGGAGATCGAGACCATCCTGCCCAACGTGATGAAACCCCGTCTCTACTAAAATACAAAAAAAAAAAATTAGCCAGGCATGGTGGTGCACGCCTGTAGTCCCAGCTACCGAGGAGGCTGAGTCAGGAGAATCGCTTGAACCCCGGAGGTGGAGGTTGCAATGAGCCGAGATCGCGCCACTGCACTCCAGCCTGGCGACAGAGCAACACTCTGTCCAAACACACACACACACACAAAAAACAAAAACGCAAATACACAATGCTAATATTAACATGGAACCACAAACAGCCCTGAACATCTAAGGAATCCTGAGAAATACAAACTAATTTGGAAGACTCACAATTCCTGATATCAAACTGTGTTGCAAGCTGTAGGTAGCCAATATTCCAATCTGCATGGTCTTGTGATATGCCACTGTGCTCCAGCTTGGGTGAGAGTGACCTGCCTCAAAAAAGAAAAAGATTGTGAGAAAATATGAGAGAATCATAGAAGTGATAATTGGTTGTTATCAAACATGTACACAGAAAAAAAAATATCAAATAGCATAAAAAAACATGTATCCAAACTAAAACTGGGCAAAAAACCTGAACAGACATCACTGCAGAAACAACATAAAATGCACAAACACGTAAGAGAAAATGTCCTCAACATTATTATTCATCAGAAAAGAATGTACTCCAAAACCACATTCAGATACCATCTCACACATTCTGGAATACATGTTACTGAAAATATCTTAAAAATTTAAAAGAATGCTGGTGTGGATTTGGATAACGGGGAAATCTTATACACTATTGCTGTAAAGATAAATTAGAATATACACTATGGAAAAAAGGTGTAGGCCAGGCACAGTGGCTCACGTCTGTAATCCTAGCACTTTGGGAGGCAGAGGCAGGCGGATCACCACGTCAGGAGATCCAGACCATCCTCGTTAACACAGTGAAATTCCATCTCTACTAAAAATACAAAAAATTAGCCGAGCATGGTGGCATGCACCTGTAGTCCCAGCTACTCGGGAGGCCGAGGCAGGAAAATCGCTTGAACCCGGGAGGTGGACTTTGTAGTGAGCCAAGATCGTGCCACTGCACTCCAGCCTGGATGACAAAGCGAGACTCTGTCTCAAAAAAAAAAAAAAAAAAAAAAAAAAAATTGTAGATTCCTCAAAAAATTGAAAATGCAACTACCATATGATCTAGCAATCCCACTACTGGGTATACCTCCAAAGCAAATGAAAACAGTATCAGAGATCACAAAGCCTCAGTGGGGATAGCAGATTTTCTTCATTAAATGGTTTTGAGAAAACTGATGTTTGTATGAAAAAGAATGAAATAGGCCCCTTCTGGTATACAATACACAAAAATCAACTCGAAATGGATTGAAGACCCAAACACAAGACCTGAAATTATATCTCACTATCACCTGTAAGGAAAAAGGTCGGGGGAGATGATGGAGCACTTAGTTTTGGGGCAACTTGCATCTAAGCTCACAGGTTGGAAATGGGAAAAGAAAAAATGGAAAAAAAAAAAAAGAAAACAGAAAGGTAAAACCTCGTGGAGAATGGAATGGCTTGTGAATATATTTATTTTTCAAATTGGGAAAGCGAATCACAAGTAACAAAAGCAAAAACAACCACGTGGGGCTACATCCAACTGGAAAGCTTCTGTACAGAAAGGAAGCAATGAACCAAATGAAAAGGAATCCTACAAATGCGGAGAAAGTTTGGGGGGAGCATATATCTCCTAAGGGGTTGTTATAAAAAATATGCAATACGTTAACAGCGCTAAGCAGCAATAACAACAAGATAATCAACCCCAAACTGGGCAGGGACCCGGCACAGACATTTTTGCACAGGCGACATAACACTGAGCAGCATGGAGAGAACCAGGTCCTCAGCATCGCGGTCATCAGGGGCAAGTCCCCGTCAGGCTCGCACCAGGGTGTCCCTCCCCCCTGGTCAGGTGGTCGTGACCAGAGGGACAGAAGGGGACATAGGCTTCCCTGGAGGCGGGGGTTGGAGGGGGCTGAAAGAGTCCCGATGTGTCCCGATGGCGGGAAGGCAAATTTAAAAATTCATCAAATCCTGGAGGCAGCTGGCATCTTTTTTCCTCCGTCTGAGGCCTGGACAGGAGTCGGCCAAATACCCAGGCCTGGCCCCCACTCCCACCTGGGCCCGGCTTCCCCTTCCTCCTGGGGCTTTCCTCTCTCCCTATCTATATAGGACAAGTTCCCTCAGAAAAAGTCCTCAAACCTTAAAAATACCACAGTCTGCTACACTTGCCATCCTCAAAAGCCCTCAGGGAACAAAATTAATGGTAAAACAAATACTAAAATACTATAAGAGAAAGAGGAAAACTAGTGAGAAGATGAGCATAAAGGGAAAGTTCCAGAAAACAAGCTTCTGTAGTCACCGTGTAGAAAGAAGTGCCCTGGAGAATCTGAGCTGCAGGCAGCTCCCACCTAAACAGTCAGGGCCACAGACAGGAGCCGTTTCCTCCCCGGGGGGGGGGAGTCTCCAAGTCATCCCCAAGCGCCGCGGTGCCCCCTCAAGCGGGTCCCGAAGGAACCGCAGCCATTTACACCACGCACGCCACGAAGCCTCTGCGTTGAGAACACGCATGCGCACCATGTGGGGCAGAAAAGGCGGTTTCGGCGCCCCCTGCCAGTCACAGTGCACAGTGCAGGATGATCCACTTCATGGTCAGCATCAGCCCAGGTCAGTCTGGGAAGGGTAGAAAGGTGTGTTGTGCGACACCAGGGAGGAAGAACTCCCCAATCTATGCATGTGGACCTCCCCCTGTGAAGCTCTTATTTTCTTTTTGTTTGGACAGGGTCTCACTCTGTCACCCAGGATGAAGTGCAGTGGTGCAATAACAGTTCACTGCAGTCTCAAACTCCTGGGTGGGAGGCTGTACGCTGGAAGGGCAGGCAGGGCTGGGGCTGCTGAGAGGCTGGGAGGAGGGGGCTGTCAGGGAGGGAAAGGGGAGATGGGGCCGGGAGGGAGGGCACTTACTACCATCACAGTCGCCCTAACAGGGCCGGTCACAGAATAGCTGTGGGGCTCAGTGCAAGACACAAATATGGAGCCTCTTGTTCAAAAATGATTAAGGATTTTTTTTCTTTTAGATGGAGTCTCACTCTGTCTCCCAGGCTGGAGTGCAGTGGCACGATTTCGGCTCACGGCAACCTCCACCTCCTGGGTTCAAGCGATTCTCCTGCCTCAGCCTCCTGAGTAGCTGAGACCATAGGCACACGCCACCACACCCGGCTAATTTTTGTATTTTTAGTAGAGACGGAGTTTCACCATGTTGGCCAGGCTGGTCTCGAACTCCTGACCTCAAGTATCCACCCATCTTGCCCTCCCAAAGTGCTGGGATTACAGGCCTGAGCCATTGTGCCTGACCAAAAATGATTAAGGATTTTAAGGCAGCCCCCACAGAGCATTAAACAAGCCTCTAGAGCTGGCCCCGCCCCCGAAGGCTCCAGGCCCATCTGTCTTGGGGATGCACAGGTTCCAGGGACCCAAACCCACCCTTCACAACTCTCTTCCCCTCCCAACACCGCAGGGGCCCTCCTGGCCCCGGGACCTCCCATGGAGCAGGCTCTCTGTCCAGGATGGAGATGGGCACCCTCCTCACTGCCCTGTGCCCCTCATGGGCTGGACACACCCACACCCAGGAAGAAAGGCGTAAAGGGCTGGGCACCGCCCTTTTGGAACCAGAGGCTTGGCGGCCCCAGATGGGTCTGGCTGAACCCGCCTTCAGAGGGCTGAGATGAGCCGGCCGGAGTTACTCAGCTGACGCCCCCTCCCTGCAGGGCCTGGGGTGTGGAGTTTCCCAGACTGCACACCTAGCCCCTACCGCACTTCCATTGTCTCCAGACACGCGCAGCAAGGGTGCCCGGGCCAGAAACAGGAAGCAGCAGCTCTCCCTCCTCCAGTTCCCGGGAACTGTCTCAGCCGACCCCCCAGCACCCTTCCCCGGAGCCTCACCTACAGGAGGACGGACACCTCGGACCCTCTGCTGCACCCAGTGCTGTAGGGAGCAACCTCAGCCCTGGGCCTGGGATGAGTGCCCTCCCCATGCTGGGGCCAGGAGACAGGCTCTCTGGCTTAG
Organism: Nomascus leucogenys; assembly: GCF_006542625.1. Taxonomy (NCBI): domain Eukaryota; kingdom Metazoa; phylum Chordata; class Mammalia; order Primates; family Hylobatidae; genus Nomascus; species Nomascus leucogenys. The sequence goes on from NW_022097745.1 coordinate 22,570, forward strand.
CACCTGAGTGCCCACTTACAGGACACTCACCTGCAGAGGTGCCCTGAGCGCCGGTGTGGGTTAAGGGACTTTCTGCGCTCTGGAAACAGTCCCTGAGAAGCTGAAGGTCTTGGGGGCCTCTCACCAAATGTCTTTGGGAGGTGGGAAGCCATCAAATGCAGGTGTGGCTTCCCTGGAACAGCTCCGTGTGGGGACAGAAACCAAGTCCCCCAGTGCAAGCCTCTAACACCTTCAGTAGGGGCCACCTCTCTGGAGCCACAGGTGGCTGCCAACACCCTGTGGTTCCCAGCAGGCACCACCCAGGCAAGAGAGAGAACAGGACGGGGAACAATGGGCTGGCCTGGCCGCAAGCGCTGGGGAAGATCAGAGACCAGATGCCCTAAGCTCATGCCCTGGGGCCAGCTCTGACTCCCTGCAAGTGTGGCAAGAGTCCCTTTTGGACACCTTGAGAAGCTGCAGCTGGGAGAGGACCACCTGCCTGTCTGGACGTCCAGCCCAGGTGGCAGGGCCCAAGTGACCAGTCCCAGGCCACAGCCCTTACCACCTGCCCTGGCTGCAGGGGCTCCCAGAAGCCACCAAGGGCCTAGCTCGGCCTTGCCTGTCCGCATCTGAGCTTCAGTTTCCTCATCTGTTCAAGAAGGGGAGGGGAACACTGATTAAATTATGCAAACTCTGAGTGGCAGGATTAGGCAAGGCTCCCCAGGGTGGTGGCATCTCTGGAGCCTGGGGATGTGATCTGTCTCCCTTCCGGGCCCCCAGCTGGGCACGCACCCGCCCCAGTCCCTCCTTGCAACCCTTCCTCCATGCCAGCCCCTGGAAATATGGCCTTGCCGCAGGTCTCATGGCCCATAGGAGATGCTTTGGGCCCGGCGCCCACAGCCCCTCGCGGTGTGCACCCCCACTTCCCTTTCCCCACTGCTGGGACCCCTGCTTGAAATGTCCCTCCTCTCCCCAGTAAGGAGGGGAGCAACCCTGGCCTTCTGCCCTGAGGGCGGAGCTCTCTTTGGGGTCTCAATTGCAGCCCCTGGGAGAGTGAGAAGGGTCAGGTTCAGACCCTGCACCCTTCCCTACCAGGCCTCGAATGAGACTCTTGGCAGCCATATCCCCCACCCCAGTCCAGGCAAGCAAGAGGGGTTCTTCTGCAGGCTTCAGGGCCCCCAGAAGGTGCACTGTCCACAGACACCCTGGGGAGCCAAGAGAGGTCGAGGGCTCCAGCTACCGTGGCCTTCTGAGGACCTCTGTCTGTGGGATAGAGGACTTGGTGGCTGAAGGGTAGTTGTGCCCAGGAGGCTTCTCCTGACCCTGCAGGGCTGAGCGGATGCAGCCTTTTGCCTCTTCTCACTGCATTCTAGCCCGTCAGTCAGGGCAACAGTCAGATGGTCTGTGCTAAGATTCATCCCATCCCCACGGGCCCTGTGGCTTTCTACCATGTCCACGTGGTGGCCTGTGCAGTTCCTGGCCAGCGTTCTGGGGATGCTGCTGTCTAATGGGCTGCAGGAGAAACAGAGACAGGCCCTGCACATGGGGCAGCCAGTCCAGCACCCGCCGGGCCAGGCCCTCAGCATCCTCTCCTCCAGATGCCCAAGAGAGCTGCTCCATGCGCTGTGGCGCCCTGGGCGGGCCGTGTTCCTGCCACCCGACGTCCTCCGGCCTTGGTACCTGCTGCTTGGATCTCCGGGACTTCTGCCTGGAGACATTGCCCAACTCAGGCTCCATGATGGGCGGCAAGGACTTTGTGGTGCGGCACTTCAAGATGTCCAGCCCCACAGACTCCAGTGTGATCTGCAGGTTGGGAGGCCCAGGAGGCCGGGCACCAGGGCCCCACGCCCCCATCCCTGTGCATGCTGAGGGCTCAGACCCACTGACTGGCTGAGTGGAGCCCCTGGGACCCAGGACAGGCAGGAGGGCACAGGGACAGCTGGCTGGATGGGTTCCCCAGGGAGGTTGGGGGCCCAGACTGTCAAGAGGCTCAGCCTGCAATGGCCCAGCCCCTCCTACCACTACCACGCCCACAGGTTTGCATGCCACAGGAGAGCATCCAGATCCTCAGCCATGTGGACTCCTCCGGGCAAGTGCACTTCACGTCACCCCTGCTCTATGAGAGCGGCCGCATCCCCTTCACCATCTCACTGGACGACGGCCACTCCTTCCCTCTCACGGGCTCCTGGCTGGCCGGTGAGCCCTCAGCCCTCCTCCCTGCCCACAGCCTGCCCCCACGGGGACTTTCCCCAGCGTTATCTATGCACACCGAGACTTGGCCCATCCGTGCCCTGCTGCTCTGGCTGAACCAGTCCCTTGGGAGGCCTGCCCACTTGGGAGAGTTCCTTCAGCTCCTTTCCACTCCCTGGCATCCAGACAGCGATCCCAGCCCAGAGTGAGTGGGAGCTGCAGGGGTCCCTAGAGAGGTGGGCCAGTGCCTATCCACTGAGCTCCGCCACACCAGGGCAGGGGAGAAGCCAGGTGGAGGCTAGAGTCATGGGCAGTGGAGGGAGGGCAGGCCCCTGCCTCTCCAGCCTCAGTGCCCTTTTCTGCCGTGAGCACCAGAGAGACCATCACCCAGCTGCTGCCATGCATTGGCCCTGGAGGCTCCCACAGCCCTTGAAGCCTCAGGGCCTCCTCCCTGCACCCCCTGGGCCCAGGCCCTCACTCACCCCTCACCTCCCCTGCCCAGTGCACCCCAACAAAGTGTCAATGATGGAGAAGAGTGAGTTGGTGAACGAGACTCGTTGGCAATACCACGGCACCGCTGACACCTCAGGCAACCTCAGCCTGACCTGGCGTGTCAAGTCACTGACCACGCAGACCGTCACCATTGAGCTGTGGGGCTACAAGGAGACAGGTGAGGCCAGCTGAGGGCTGGGGTGGCATCCAGAGCTTTGGGCCCCCAGAGGTGGGAGATAGGGAGTCCCAGCTGTGTGGGGCAGGAGGGGAGTTTCCAGGTGGGGCTGAGGAGGGAAGGGAATTCCAGGCGGAGATTGGGGATTTGGATGGAGGGAAGTGCAGGTCAGGGTGGTCAGGCAGGTGGGAGGGGGCAGCTGCATGGGGCTTGGCTCCCAGGGAGGAGGCTCATGCGGAACCCCTGCATGGCTGACATGGCCCTGGGCCCGGCTTCCAGCAGGGACAGAGATCCTGGAGTGTGGCAGGAGGTGATGGTCACCCAAGCTGGGGTCCCTGCTAGAACAGACCCTCCTAAGGGGACCGCCTAGTGGTCCATCCACACATCTGTCAGGCTGCTGTAGGTGCCAAGGCCTGGGGCCAGGCCTTGAAGGAGCCCCAGTGCTAACCAGGCCTCCTCTCCCTCAGGAATGCCCTACTCACAGGAGTGGACTGCAAAGTGGTCGCACCTGTACCCCCGGCCACACACATCCCCAACTCCGGCTCTTTCACCTTCACCGCAAAACCTGCTCCTCCCAGCTACCAGAGATGGCGAGTGGGTGCACTTCGGATCATCGACAGCAAAAATTATGCAGGGCAGGCTGGTTACGGTGGCTCACGCCTGTAATCCCAGCACTTTGGGAGGCCGAGGCGGGTGGATTACCTGAGGTCAGGAGTTCAAGACCAGCCTGGCCAACATGGTAAAACCCTGGCTTTACTAATAATACCAAAAAAATTTAGCCAAGCATGGTGGTGGGTGCCTGTAATCCCAGCTAGTGGAAGGCTGAGGCAGGAGAATCACTTGAACTCAGAAGGTGGAGGAGGTTGCAGTGAGCTGAGACCACACCATTGCACTCCAGCCTAGGAAGAGAGTGACACTCCATCTCAAAAAAAAAAAAAAAAGAATGATATAATGGACTCTGGGTACTCAAGGGGAAGAGTGGGAGGGGAGGGGGATGAGGGATAAAAGACTACACACTAGGTACAGTGTACACTGCTTGGGTGATGGGTGCAACAAGATCTCAGAAATCACCACTAAAGGCCAGGTGCAGTGGCTCATGCCTGTAATCCCAGCACTTTGGGAGGCTGAGGCAAGTGGATCAATTAAGGTCAGGAGTTCAAGACCAGACTGGCCAACAGGATGAAACCCCGTCTCTACTAAAAAGATAAAAGTCGCCTGGGTGTGGTGGCTCATGCCTGTAATCCCAGCACTTTGGGAGGCCAAGAGGGGTGAATCACCTGAGGTCAGGAGTTCAAGACCAGCCTGGCCAATATAGTGAAATCCCATCTCTACTAAAAATATAAAAATTAGCCGGGTGTGGTGACACATGCCTGTAATCCCGCTACTCAGGAGGCTGCAGCAAGGTGAGATCACGCCACTGCACTCCAGCCTGGGTGACACAGCAAGACTCTGTCTCAGGAAAAAAGAAATTAGCTGGGCATGGTGGTACATGCCTGTAATCCCAGCTACTTGGGAGGCTGAGGCATAAGAATCGCTTGAGCCCGGGAGGTGGAGGTTGCAGTGAGCTGAGATTGCACCACTGCACTCCAGCCTGGGTGAAAGAGCAAGACTCTGTCTCACGATAAATAAATAACTAAAAATAAAAAGAGAAATAAGTAAAAATAACAATCAAACAATAAAACAGTGCAGTTTATCCAAAGAGTCAGACTCTTAGAACTGAGAAAAAGGGCCCTGTTGGGCTCTAGGAGACCCACACCCTGCTCTCGGGGTCACCGTCCCCTACCCAGAGGCTACTGAGAGAGTCCAAGCAAAGAGCAGGTGGCTCTATGCACCTGGCACACCCCATGCCCAGGCAGCCTGCTTACATGTGGGGAAACTGAGTCTCAGAGGGGCTAAGGTATTGCCGAGGTCCATTTGCCCAGTTTCCAGGACCCATGCCCCCATGCCCTGCCCTGCTCACCTCCCAATCTCCGAGCAGTGCTTGGCATCTGCAGCTGCACAGCCCTGGGGTACACATGGTTGTCAGGTTCCTTGGAGGCCGAGGGCAGCCAGAGACAGAGGCCGACAATGACCAGCACCAGGACCACGGCCAGCAGACCCAGCACCACTAACTTCATCTTCACGGCTCTGCTGCATCCACGGGGCAAGGAGCAGGGTCAGGCCCAGCCTCAGACACTCCCTGGCACCTCCCCAACGGAGCACAGTCTAAAGTCGGGCCTCAGAAACACAAGCCCAGTGTCTCCTTCCCACCTCCCAGAACGTGTGCATGCTGTCCAGTCCTGGGGGTGGGTGCCTCCAAGGAGGAGCAGAGGCAAGGAAGGAGCAGGAGCTGCCAGAGAACCCATAAGCTTACCTAGTCCAGAGGGGGCAAGAGGCCAGCCAGGGGGTGCCCAGCAGCCCTGGGGGACAGTGGAAGGCATCTACATAGGGTGCAGGACAGGCAGGCCTCTCACAGAGGTCCAGCCTGGTCAGGAGGATGGGGAGGCTGACGTCACAGCAGCAAGGAGGGGCACAGTGACTCCGCACGGTAACTCAGCCTGTCACCAGGTGACTAAAGTTCACGCAGCCCTGGGAGGGCCCCAGGTGGGAGGTGCTGTGAGCTGGGGAATGGGGTTCCCGCTTCCCAGGCTCAGTTCCCTCCAAAGGGCGCTGTCTGCCCACGAGCCCCTCCAGTGAGCCCCAGGCTGAGTCCCTCTCTGGCGCTCCCTGTCCCTGTTCAGAACATCTGAACTCACAGCCAGTGTCCCAGAGATGGCTCTGGAGGGGGTGGAGTAGTGGTGCACCTGGCACTAGACCAGAACCCAGCCTAAGGGGCCTCACCACACCCTGCTGTCAATGCTGAAAGTGTGTTCTGGGAACATGGTCTGGGGCCCTGAGTGCAGACTGGTTCTGCTGCCCATCCAGAAACATTAGCACCCCAAGCCCAAGGAACCACCTGAACAGCCCAGAAAGGCAGGGCCCAGAGAGGGCCTGAGCTGGCCCAAGCTCACACAGCCCAGCAGTGCAGGCTTGGACACTTGGTAACTGCCCCAAGTTACTGCATGTTTCTGACCAGCCCACCAAGAAGTCAGAGCCAGGAACAGCTGCGGGCCCAGCCCAGGGGACTTTGGACACTGCTGCCCATTCCCCTGTGGCCCTTATCTGCCAAGGATATGGGCCAGAGTCTCCCTGAGTCATGGCTCCCTCCCCTGCTCCTGGGCCTCCTGTGCCTACAGTGCCAAAGAGCCCCTGCAGCCTCCACCTGAGGTCTATTCCATGCCCATAACACCTACCCCACAATCATCCTTCCAGGCTGCCCAGCTGACAGAGGGGGACATGAATGCTGACCCAATATTGCTGCCTGCCTGGGTCACATAGGCCTGTCCTGTCACCCACTGCTCTCAAATGGGCTCTGGACAGAACCCACCAGACACGCAACTGTGAGATCCTCAATAGCCCTAGGGTGGAGGTGCTATGACCAAGCCCTTTCCCAGGCTATTCCTCCCCCTGAAGATCAGGGTGACTGGGAAGATGACAGGGCAGGAACCAAGGCCCCATGACCTGTCCCTGAAGGCTAGACAGCCAACAGGAACATCAGGGGATTTGGCCCTGCTAAGTGGCTGCATTCCACGGCAGTCAGCTGGGAGGGGTCTAAAGTGGAGAGCCACAGGGCTCTGTCCCCTGCCCTGCTTAGCAGTTTCCTCTCTGCCTGAGAGCATATAAGACATGCAGGATTCACAGCAGCAGGTGGGCAGGAAGAATGTCTGAGTGGGCAAAGGATGGCCCAGACCTCCACAGCTGACCCCAAAAGGAAAACCCTGGGCTGGGGAAAGTAGGGAGACAGAGCTGCCTTTGATGGGGCACAGCTGAAGCCTGGCAGCAGCTGAGGATTCCAGAGAGGGGAGACAGGTGGGGAGGCACTTTATCAAAGGCCATGTCAACAGAGGTAGGGCCTACAGAATGAAGGAGGCTTTTCCTCTCATGCTGAGTGTGTCACATTCTGTCCCAGTCAGCCCTCTACCCCATGAATGCAGAGAGGGCACCTAGGGGGAAGTGGGTCTGGGGAAGCCATGTCACCTGAGGAAAGACTGCAGAGGCTGGCCTAGAAGTCTTCTCCAGACCCCACAGCTCTTGTCCTGGGCACATAAGGTAGTGAGTTCCCTGTCCTCAGATATCAGGGAACCTGCCCCGATATTCACGTAGGTTCTTTTCTATTTTCCTTAAGCGTCGGCCAGCTTGAGAAATAAAGGGACAGAGTACAAAAGAGAGAAATTTTAAAGCTGGGCCTCCGGGGGAGATATCATATGTCAGTAGGTTCCGTGATGCCCCACAAGCCGCAAAAACCAGCAAGTTTTTATTAGGGATTTTCAAAAGGGGAGGGAGTGTACGAATAGGTGTGCGTCACAGACACCAAGTAGTTTACAAGGTAATAGAATATCACAAGGCAAGTGGAGGCAGGGCGAGATCACAGGACCACAGGAGCGAGGCGAAATTAAAATTGCTAATGAAGTTGGCGGGCACCACTGTCATTGATAACATCTTATCAGGAAACAGGGTTCTGAGATCAACCGGTCTGACCAAAATTTATTAGGCGGGAATTTTCTCTTCCTAATAAGCCTGGGAGCACTGTGGGAGACTGGAGTCTATTTCACCTCTGCAGTCTGGACCATAAGAGACAGGCTACGCCCAGGGGGGCCAGTTCATAGACCTACCCCTAGGTGCTCATTCTCTTTCCCAGGGATGTTCCATGCTGAGAAAAAGAATTCAGCGGTATTTCTCCCATTTGCTTTTGAAAGAAGAGAAATATGGCTCTGTTCTGCCTGGCTCACCGGTAGTCAGAGTTTAAGGTTATCTCTCTTATTCCCTGAACAATTGTTGTTATCCTGTTCTTTTTTTCAAGGTGCCCACATTTCATATGGCTCAAACACACATGCTGTACAATTTGTGCAGTTAATGCAATTATTACAGGGTCCTGAGGCGACATACATCCTCCTCGGCTGACAGGATTAAGAGATTAAAGTAAAGACAGGCATAAGAAATCACAAGGGTATTGATTGGGGAAGTGATAAGTGTCCATGAAATCTTTACAATTTATGTTTAGAGATTGCAGTAAAGACAGGCATAAGAAATTATAAAAGTATTAATTTGGGGAACTAATACATGTCCATGAAATCTTCACAATCCACGTTCTTTTGCCATGGCTTCAGCCGGTCCCTCCGTTTGGGGTCCCTGACTTCCCGCAACACCCAGAAATGTGCAACCGTCACTCACCCAGAGACACCGACTCTGGTGTCAGTACCACCCACTTCCAACACACATGCAAGCATGCACACCCACACAACTGAGCCTCATCCAGGCTGAGCAGAGCAGCTTCCCAGGATGCAGCAGAGAGAGGAGTATGAGGAAGAGATAGACATGGCAGCCAGTCTGAAGTTTCCTGGTTAATCCTTCAACCCAGCTTGATGGCTTTATCACCACAACCCCAGAGCCACAAGGGTGGAACCGGAGCACAACCCCAACCCCACTCACAGGCAGGAAACTGAAGCTTAGGCAAAAGGGATTTACCGAGGTCAGCTGGCCCCAGGAGGTCTGCAGACCTGCGGGTGAGCCCAGGACCCACCCACCCCTGACCCTGCCAGCCCCCAGCATGGAATCACTATCCCTGGGTATGAGAACGCACAGATCTCTGTGGCTTCCCCAGGCCTGCCTACATCCCTGGACCGGACGCTTACCATCCAGACCTGGAGTTGGAATCCATCTTCCACATTGTCTACCCTTGCGGTGCAGAGTTGAGAATTAGAAAAAACACCTCTTCAGTAAGATTTAATAACCACTACCTGCTGGAAACCTGTGGAAAGAACTATCTATATCCCAATATATAGAGCTGAGAGGTGGCAGGTGCCCCCTGGAGTTGGGCAATGATCCCTTGCACGACTGGCCCTGCCCCACCCCAATCCACAGCCACAAACAGAACCCAGGAATGGGGCAAGCATGGCCCAAGGACACAGGGTCCCCCAACCCCACCACAGCTCTGGCTGTACTCCAGAGCTGACCCCCATCCACATTCAGGGTTGCCAGATCCTCCCGGGCCGGTTTCTTCATGCTGCACTCTTCCCTGGTTTTTTTTTTTTTTTTTTTTTGTTTTTTTTTTGAGATGGAGTCTCACTCTGTTGCCCAGGCTGGAGTGTAGTGGCGTGATCTCTGCTCACTGCAACCTCTACCTCCCGGGTTCAGGTGATTCTTCTGCCTCAGCCTCCCGAGTAGCTTGGATTACGGGCACGCACCACCATGCCCAGCTAGTTTTTTTATTTTTAGTAGAGAGGAGGTTTCACCATGTTATCCAGGATGGTCTTGATCTCTTGACCTCGTGATCCGCCTGCCTTGGCCTCCCAAAGTGGGATTACAGCATGACCACTATATCTGGCCCACTCTTCCTCTTAATTCCAAGGAGCCATGGCTCTCTCAAGGGCTTCTTCGAATGTCAGGTGACTCTGCCCCAGCCCTCCCTCACCCACCGGCATACCTCTCTCAAACCCACTTATCAGCCAAGAAACAGAGGCCCCCCCAGCCCAGACGCAGTTGGATAAAGAACCCAGGGCTTTCCCCACCTGTGGGATCCCTCTGCAGGATGTGCCCATGAGTCTCGCCCCCTTCACCCCGAAGTGCAACTCACTGCCACTGCACAGGTGCATAAATCGAGGCTCGGAGAGGAAGAGGAACTCCTCTAGAGCGCAGCAAGCATACGGCAGAGCTGAGAATGGGACTCAGGCCTCCAGACACTCATGGGAGTGCCCTGACCTGAGCATCACCACCTGTGATGTCCAGCAGCTCAGAGAGGGTGAGTGGCTCCTCTGGGTCACACAGCACTGGGGCACAGCCAGCTGCCCTCACTCACTGGCTCACTGGACTCTGGATCTGGTCGTCCAGCAGCACACCAAAACCAAGCTAAGATTCCCCACTTTGATCCAGCTCCTCTCCTCCCCGCCTCCCCCAGCAGCCTGGGGGCGGGCAGTGCGGTGCGGGGGAGGCATTAAAGGCACAAGAACTGCTGCAGTTGGGACAAGGGTCTCAAAACCTGAATGAGAGACCTGAACTCTGAAAGCCTCGGTGGGGCTGAATGAGGCCAGGTTTCAGTGGGAGGCAGATTAGACCAAAGGTTCCCTGGGAGATGGGGCCACGGAGCTGGGGTGCAGCCAGATGCCCATGCCAGGAGAGGCTAGAGATGTATGCATCTGAGGCCCCACAAGGTCTGAGAAGCCTAGATCACCTCTACAACCCCAGGGCAGGGGATGCCTCTCCTAACAGGCCCTCTCCCCAGCTTGCAGGGCTACGGGTGGGGCTCTAGATGTCACTCCAAGGACCCTGGTCACCTGGACTGAAGGGAGTCACATGATCCAGGAGGGTCCTTCCTCAACCCCCAATTTCAGGGGTCTGAGCAGACAGGCTGATGGAGGACTCCAGACAGTGGGAGCAGGGGGATGAGGCCCATCCATCTGTCACGCCCTCACCTGCTCTGCCCATTCAATGAGATAGGGCTGGCAGGCACAAGCCTCTCAGCCCTCAGATCGAGGTCCACACATGGTCTGCAGCCTGCCAGAATTGTCACTCTTAGCAAGGTACACGCTTACATTCCTTCTTTCATTCCATCATTCATTCTCCCATCAAATCCTGGTCCCTCCAGATTCTTCTCTCAAGGAGCCCTGACCTGGCTGGGCATGAGACAGTATGGTCACCCCAGGGGGAAGAGCCCTAGGGAAGGGGCAGACACCAGAGTAGGGGCCTTGGGAATCCAGCCCGAACTGGGATTGGATTTGGGGAGGACCTGACAGGCAGAAGGAACCACCTGAGCCTGAAGGCCAGGAAATGGAGCCTTTTCCAGGAAGTGAGGGCTGCAGGGGACCTCTTGACCACCCTAGGCCCTTCCTGAGCCCTGAGGTGTCAAAGCTGGAAAAGGAGGTGGCCGAGCTAAGACCTTCAAGGCCAGGCCAGTCTGGACATTGAGAGCCCTGGGAGGCTGATGAATGTGTCACCGGGCCCAGTAACCCATTAACCCTGGCTCACTCATTAAGACCCTGGTGGGTGTCCATTAGCTCCTTGGGCAGTTTCAGGAGCCAGGCAGAGGGTAGGGGTCATGGGAAGAAGGGAGTACTGATTGGGGCGCTAGGTGGAGGCTGGCTGAGCTGGCTCTCTTGTGTCCTTGTTCCTTGAGGAGCGTTCCAGGGCCAAGCTGGCCTCCAGCCAGGGGCAGCTGCCAACACAGCCCGGGGGGGCAACGCCCCACCATCCCAGTGAGTTTCATCTCCTTATCACTCCTGTGTACTGGCACCAGCAGCCCACAGTGCCTCGGGGGCCTTGGCCAGACAGGAGGCTCAAGGGGCCAGTCCAGCGCCTGGCTCAGCATCCAGCCACACTGCCCCTCTGAGAAATGGGCCCACTGTGTCCTCCAAAGCCCTGTCTGTTTCTGTGGGCTGGGATCTGCCCCACCTCTGTGTCTGGGAAAACAAGGCCCTGGTGGGGCAAGAAGGGAGCTCCTGGCATAGGAACCTCCAGCCTGAGAGGGGAAGGGACCTGCCCAAAGCCACTTGGCAGGACAGTGACCCATGACACCAGGAAGGCTGTGCAAACCACTTCCTGCAACTGGCGTCTCATTGCAGCCCCACCCCACTGACAGGTCCAGGAAGCTGACCACACTGAGTACCAGGAATCATCCAGAAAGCCTCATGCCCTGAGTGGGCCATGGTGAGGGCCACGGTGGGGTGGGGTGACGGGGGGCGCATGGGAGCGTGACATCCTGAACTGCAGTCATGAGGCTCACAATGATCCAGCAATGTGGATGGGTCCGGATGCAAGCCGTGCCTGGCCCATACTCCAGAACCACTGGAACAACATCTCAGGGACCCCTGGGAGCCAGAAACCCAATATTATCCAGGACATTTTGTGTCCCCTGGTGTCCTGCACCAAGGAGACACTTGGTAAACTGGCTAAATGAAACTGACTTCAGATCCAAGCATCATAGCATTGGAGTCAATATTAGGATCACAAAATCTCAAGTGTTTGCTCTCTGATCTTCTAGCATCCCAGAAAGGTTGGCTTACATACCTTCCCCAATGGGGAGCTCACTACCTCCAAAGATAGTGGGACTGTGGTTGGTTGGCGAGTTCTTCCCAACATTAAGTGCCAATTTGCCTCTTTCTAACACCTGCTGCAGGTGGGCCTGGCCTCAGATCCTTACCACTGTCAAAGGCCACAGAACAGAGAAGCAGGGGCCACCCCAGATCCTGTACCTGGCCACAGATTCTCTGAGCCACAAAGACCACACTGAAGGGATGGAAGAAAGACATCAGCTCAATTAAAGGGCTGGTGCCACTCAGCTGTGGAGGGAGGTCAGCACAGGCCAGCTGTGGGCGTGGGCAGAGCTCCTGTGCTCCCAGAGCCTGGCCGACACCCCCAGTGCCATTTGTAGCATTTGTTATTCCAGCACCCACCTGTGATGTGAGGACACAGTCTGCAGCATGGCCAAGTGCGTGGGCCCTTCAGAATTGTCAGCTTGTGAATGCCTGAGAGCACCCAGCAGCAGGGCTGGCCTGGCACTTGATGGACCAAGTCCAACTCCCAAACTCAGAGGCAGGATGGCAGCGGCATGGGCCCTAGAGTCCCTGGGTTCAAACCCAACCCCAGACACTGAGAGTGTGGGTATCAGTAGCCTTTCCCTTCCTGGCCTCAGTCTCCTGCCTGAAGAGCAGGGATAACTAGACCAGTTACTGGGTGGATTCCCTGAGATGGCCACGCACAGACTGTAGGAAGCATCTGCTACTTTTGAGGCCTCACAGGGCCACACCAGGCTATATCGTCATCTGTGTCATAGTCTATCATTCAGAAGGGAGTCACTAACCCCTCAGCGCTGTCTCTGTGGACGCTGCCCACCCTAGGCTGAGATGAGGCACACGGTCTTCGTCTAAATAAAATAGGAAGGCACTGCAAGGTGCAATGTCAGAGGAGGAGGATGTCTGAATTTCATTTAATTTCAACCTCTACTGGTGCAGCATGAACGACGAGGCCCAGAGTGAAAGTGCCTCTTCCTGAGATCACACTGACCCCAGGCCCACTGGAGTTATATTCCATGCTACCTCTCACTCGTTCTTGTATTTATTCCATCTCTAAGTGTGTGAAGTATCTACAGGGAACACCACACCATGAGTTTTATAAGATTTATATCAAACACACCTCATGAGTTCCCCAGGAAGGAGATGCTAGCGTAACCCCCACTGTGCAAGCTGGGGAGGCCCTGAAACAACAAAGGAGTTCTGTAGGGTCTCACAACTGCTAAGATAAAGGCTGTTTGACCCAGCACTGTCTCCTCAAACCTGGGACCCTGGTTATATCCAGGTCTTCCCAAGGTGCTGAAGGGGCACACTTTTTCGTCATGGTGAACAGGCAAGGAGTTGACAGGCGGAGGGTGACTGGTCAGAAGCCCAGTGGGGCCTCCGAGTAGGTCTTATGGAAAGGAAGAGCTTACAGGATGGAACCTACAAGATGTGACCTCACTTCCTTGCTGATGGACCCCCAACCGAACTTAGAATTCTGGTAACTAGGCACCCGTAGTCTAGAGACAGCCCCATTTCCAGCTCACTTTGTAGGCGATGCTCGAGAGAACATGTTCTCCTGCTGTATCCCGACATGCTGCCGACCTCCTTGTCGCAGAAGAGACCAAAATGAGAGTCATTCCCGAGAATATAGATGTTGGTTCAACCCTCACCCTCGACGCCTCTGGCCCTTTGCCAGAAGGCACCCACAGGTAACACAGGGCCCGGGGCAGGCCCATCCAGGCCAGGCCTCAGCTGTGCCCATCAGGGCAGCCCTAAGCCCCTCCCCATCACCATGTGTTTGGGGGAAACAGGAGATGAGGGGCCTTCCCTGGACAGGAGCAGGTAGGTTGTCAGGTGTTTGGAGCCTGGTACGTATGTCAGGTTCACAGCCCACGCCATGCCTGGCAGGATGGGATGGTGAGTGTCGAGGACACAGTTTGTCTGCTCAGATCTGAATCCCAAGACCTCAAGCTGTCATCTGCCAGAGACCCCAAGCTTCTCTGGCTGGAGGTCTATGCAGATGCTCCTACGTGCCAAATCTTGTGTGTGTGTGTGTGTGTGTGTGGGTGGGTGGGGGGTGCCAGGGAGGAGCTCTAATGGGGGTGTCCCACTGTGGGGTCAGCCAGGCAGGCCACTGACACCTCTTGGCCCGGCTCTTGGGCACTCTCTTCGCAGAGCTCCACACAGCAGATCAAGCAGGAGCTGTTGGATGGATTCAATTTCTCCGTCTTCAAAGAAGGGCAGGTGCAGCACGCCACCAACCACGGCCAGTGCTGGTCTAGGGTGAGATTGGGCACAGAAGGGTCTCCACAGACAGGGACTCGAGAAAACCAGGGTGGGCCCAGGACTCAAACACGAATCTGGGGACTCCCTAGGTTCTGTCCTAGGGCTTTCCCACTTGACTGACCCACTGTCCCCTCCCAAAGGAATCTGGCTGCCGTTAGTCCCCAGTGGCAACTTGGTTACAGCCAAAGTCCCTTTCACCCATCAGAGGAAGTTCAGAGAAAATCCTTCTGTTTTCACTTTATGCTATGCCAGGAGTATCTCAGCATGTTGCCCCAACAATTGAGCAGAAGGGTAACACTGTAGCAACACACTCATACTGTTATCATTTTAACTCCCCACCTTAAGTGTATCTCCAGCAACAGGCAGCTCCGATGCCCTGCCAGACCTCCTCCAGGACTTAAAATCCAACACTTTTACACTAACAAGGTGGGTGGGGGGGCGTTGATTACAACAAAAGAAGGTGAAGCTACTCTATGCATTTGTCTTTAAAGTGTCATCTCACAGAACTCATCCCTGCAGCCCCATCAGGCAGGAGCTGGAACCTCGCATGTCACTGTAACATTCCTTAAGGGAGGCCATTTTCCACAGCGGGTCAGCCTCTCAGTGCTGGTGGAGCCTGTTGTGATAAAATTCCCTTTCGAGGCAGCCTTTCTACAAGGAGCATAATCCTATGTGTGTCCTAATAGGCTGGAGCAGTTTGCCAGGGCTGCCGTAACATGGCACCCTGACTGAAGGGCTTAACCACAGAAATCTGGTTCCTCACAATTCTGGAGACTGGAAGTCCAACGTCAAGCTGTCAGCCTGGGGTGGTTTCTCTGGGCCTCTCTCCTTGCCTTGGAGATGGCTGACTTCTATCTCGGTCAGCACAGGGTCTTCTCTTGAACTTCTCTGTGCGCTGACCCCCTCTCCTTGTAAGAACCCCAGGCAAATTAAATTAGGGCCACTCGAATGAACTCACTTCACCTGAATCACCTCTTGGAGCACTCTGTCCAGACACAGTCACGTCCTGAGTCTCTGGGTTTGAGAAGAGAAACATTTACATTTGGGAGAGGGGACACAATTCAACCCATAAAATACGCAAATCCCCTGCAGCAGACAGACACCCAGGAAAGGGATATCTGGGTGAAAGGATACACAGATATCAAGTTTCAACAGCTCTAGCCAGTTGATTTTCCAAAAGGGCTCCAGCTGGTCACACGGTCACCAGCAGCCTCTGAAGGTAGCTGCTTCTCTGAACGCAGCCTCCCCTGAATACTAACATGCTTTTAACTTTTTGCCAATCTGCTGTCTGTGTGGCAGAGAAAATCGCCTTGTTTCATTTCCACTTTCAAACATACATTTGCATAACTTTTCACAGGTTCAGCACCTGCCTGCGTTTTCTCTTCCCCAAGTCGCCTCACAGATCCTGGGCCTTGGGATGCGCTTCCTCCCACCCTGGAGTCTTCCGGCATTTTCCCCTTGGCCAGGGCTGGGATGGCTGTAGCTGTTTCTCCAGACTCATGTTCATGTTAAAGGAACAAAAACAATCATATCCCTTAAGTCAAAGGGATCTTCTAGAGCATCTTGTCCTGTGTGCTGTCACTAAAATGAGGAGGGGACAGGGCTTCCCCAGGCCCTTCCTCTCCATATCTGAGGGTGGCCTAGAGGGAATTTCATCCAGTCCTCCTGTGGAGGGTGCTCACTTCTGACCCGGGTGCTGCTGAGCAGCCATTTGACATCCAAAAGCCCGCGTCTCCTCTTCTCCACCATGAGGATGATTTCTGAGGACTTGCAGGGATGATGCTCTTCATGCAGGTTGTTGACATAGACGGTGTCATTGCCCCACAGCTGACAAACACCGTGACGATGCCTTGAAGGCAGGAATCGTTTTATCATTCTCCATCCTCACATGCAATTTTACCTTGAAAGCCTAGAACGCTTTTCACCATGGGCACCCAAGTTCTCCACATGCACAAGTCCCTGAAGGGTTGGTGCTTCTTGGTGTGAGTTCCAGATCCCGATCCTCTGGTGGTTCATGACGTTACCACTGACCCCCATGTCCCTCCTTGTCCCCTTAGTATGAAAACAAGATCTGCAGGATGCCAACTTTCCAGCCCGGCACAGGGGAGAAGCTGTTGGAGTCCCTGGTTCCAGCCTTTCTAACTAAACCCATCTCCTCCTATGCCACCTGCCTGGGTCCCTCCTGCGACTTCATCACCGTGCCACACTTTTTGGAACTACTGGTTAGAAGGTGAGTGTCCATCCTCTCCAAGGCATGGAGGTGCCTCTGTCCCCTACTGACTGTCTTGAAGATGCAGCTCTCCGAGCCTTGGTTGGCTCCTCTGGAACAGGGAGTAGTGAGAAGATGAACCGTACAGGGTTCTTGTAGGGACTGAATGATCCAAGACACAGCAAACAAAGGGGTTCCAAGAGCCTAAAACTCTGGAAAATCTGCTGGGGGTGCTGTGATTCATGTTTATTACTTTTCCCCCTCACCGAAGCAGCTCTCAGCATTCTGCCTCAATGGCCCATATCCCTCGCTGTTTGGAAAAACACATAGAAAGCAAGTCTACAATGGCATTGGTAAAGGATGTCTGAGATTCCTTCTGGCTGGTCTTTCTCCTTGATACAGACAGAAGAGCGGTCCCTTGCTGCTGAAAAAGGAGTCACAGGCCCACATCTGGAGGGGCTCACCGGGATTCTCCAATGCTTGGGATTCACTCATTCAACACATACATACAAAACACCTCATTTGCACATCGCTCTTTTTGTGGCTTGGCATAATTTCATAAACAAAGCAGATGACAATCCCTGGGCCTCGATTCTACTCAGAGTCAGGTGCTCACAGTAGACAGAATAAACAAGTCATATCTACAGAATGTTACAGGTGAAACCCTCATGGCCTCCTCTACGTATGGTGGCATCCTCCCAGATTCTGACTAGAATGACGGAGCCCAGCAACAAGTATAAACTGGGTGGATTTAGGGTTCTGAAGGGCCTTTTCACCCACAAAACATGGGGGAAAATATGTGGATTCTGGCTGGGGATAGACTAAAGGAGGCCTGAGGCTCATACTTCTTGTAATTCCCATGACAAGGCTGACATCTGGGGACTTCCCCCGCAAGAGGCAAATAGTGAGTTCTGTAAATAGGTCCCCTGCAAAGGAGAGGGGAGGCTGGGGTCACAGCTGGCCACTGAGAGTCCCATCCCCAGCACTGTGGCTTCCTAGCTGTCCCTGTCCTCCTCCACCACCCTCTGCTCCTAACCCCAGAACCAGGGGACCCAGAGCAGGAACTCTGATGAGCGACCTGCTCACAAATCTGCCTGCAGCTGCAGTCTTGAGTGCCCAGGTGGCACAGTGCTGTGCTCCAGGGCCTTTGGGAAAAGAATGTCAGTGGGAAGCCAGGGCGCACAAGGGTCTGTACAGCCCTGCTGCATGACCAGGTCTGCCCCTTCCACGACAGCACTGATGGCTTGGGGTAGGGTGGGGCTGTCCCCTACACAGGCAGCAACAGGCCAGGGACCCAGAACCACTCAAGGGTGCCCTGGAGGGTTGTGGGGGAGAAGGCCAGGCTTCTGACTCAGCTGTCCACTCCATCACCAGCACCATCAGCTCCACTTTGTTCAACCGGCCCCCTGAAAACACTTCAGTTTGCTATCAGCCCCCACAACGATCATCTTTCTGGATAAAGCTGGCCTTCAGGAACTTCGCCTGGCCTGGACTGGGATTGGAGGACCATCAGGAAATTGTCCTAGGCCAATTGGTGCTTCCGGAGCCCAACGAGGCCAAGCCAGATGGTGAGGGGGCTTGCAGTCTGGAAGACTTTCCAGGGGTGGTGTTTTGGGGCTACAATTCCCTTAAATTCCATCCGGCCATTTCTGCGCTTGCAAAGCCCAGTGAAAAATGACTGGTGTGGTGACCTTTTCTCCTTTTCCAGATCCTGCTCCACCTCCTGGGCAACATGCACTAACAATGCCGGCCCTGGAGCCAGCACCACCACTGCTGGCAGACCTGGGGCCTGCTCTGGAGCCAGAGTCACGTGCAGCCCTGGGTGCGCCAGGATATCTACATTCAGCACCAGGGCCAGCACCAGCACCAGCACCAGGGGAAGGGCCCCCTCCAGGGACAGTGCTGGAGCCACACTCAGCTCCAGAGTCCCCCTGTCCCTGTTCCAGGACTGTAAAGAACCAGCCCAGTGAGGAGCTGCCTAACATCACGACCTTCCCTCCCAGGCTGCTGGCAGAGCAGCTGACCCTCATGGATGCGGTGGGCAGCTAGGCTTTGCAGGCTGTGTCTCTGGCACCAGCTGTCTCAGACCAGCCTCTCCCTGAGGAGCAGACAATGCCCTGGGTCCAATTTCAGCTCCACTTCTTACCAACCATGGGATCTGGATGAGTTTCCTTACACACAAGCCTTCCCTGTCTGCATGTGGACAGCACAGATGGGACATCGCCCATACCAGCTGCACAGAGTGACTGTGCAGATTGAACGACAGGGAAAGGACAGAAAGCAGGGCAGGGCAGGTGCTCACTGTGGGGCAGGCAGGGCCATAAGTCACTCACCCAGCTGCACAGCAGGCTCACTACCCTCAGCGCTTATTAGGTACCTGATGCATGCTGGATTCTATGGCAGACACCCAGAGCCCATAGTTGCAGCTGCCACAAGGAAAGTGCACCGGTATGGAGAGAAGGAGTAGAGGGCTGATTGGGATGGGAGGAAGACAAGGCCCCAGGGTGGGCAAGCCTGAGCCACCTTCTAGTTCTTGGAGTCAGGATGGCCTGGGAGAAAATGTCACTCTCTCTTCCCACCCTTGCCGGGTTCTGGGCCATGATGCATTCAGGGCCCTCGGTGTTTGGCAGAAAACCAAACCCAGGGACTCCCACAAGTCTGGAGCCCATTTTAAAGCTTTCTGAGCTCCAGCTTGGTTCCTGCCAGAGACCATGGATGACTGTGAGCTCAGTCCTCGCCTGGGACTGTGGGTGACTCTGAGCTGGGGTGTGCTGTGGCCATGACACTCTCCTCCTCCCCCAAGGAGCTGTTCAAGAAGGTGGTGCTCTACGAATGCTTGGGCTCCATCTGGGGCCAACGACATAAGAAGGGGAATGAGCACGTGGCACCCACAGTTCGTGCCACCATTGCACACGTCAACAGGCTCACCAACTGTGGCACCACCTCCTGCCTCGGGGACCACAGCATTAGGGCCCTGGACAGGGCCAGGGTGGTGCAGCACTGGATCAAGGTGGCCAGGGTAAGCCATGGTTGGGCCTGAGGATTCCCTCTTTAAAAATGGGGAACTTCCTCTTTTCCCCCATCAGCTTTCAGGATTGACATCTGTATCTCTGGCCTGAGCCCTGCACATCCCCTAGGCCCTTCTTGTCAGAGCTTCACTGACCTTGACTCCCATGGCCCAGTGGTGGCTGCTCACTTCCGACCTGGGTTCTTCGTTGGGTTGAACTAAAATCCTCCTAGATGAGTGACATTCACTCGGCACCAGGTGTGCCCTCCTGAGGCTCCCCAGGCCTCTGCTTCAGCCAGGAGGGGAGATCTCAGCAGAGAGGGCTGAGGCTGAAGTGGGCCGGACTCCACCTCTGGACCTCACAGCTCACTCTTCCCTCTCCAGGAGTGCCTAAGCCTCAACAACTTCTCCTCGGTGCACGCCATCGTCTCTGCTCTGTGCAGCAACCCAATACATTGGCTACACAAGATGTGGGCAGGAGTGTCCAGGTGAGGAGGGCTCTCTCCACGGGAGCATCAGGGTTGACCTAGGGACCCATAGGTCTCACCATGTTCCCTCAACAACTCTGAAAGGTTCTTGGAGACCAGGGACACTGGAGGCAGGGATGGGCCGGTGGGTGTGGTCACTAAGCTGCCCTGGACTCCTAGGCAAGGATTTCTTTTATGTTGAGGGAGTTTTCGGGTATTCCTTGTTTTTTATCAAAAATGAGGCCGGGTGCAGTGGCTCACACCTGTAATCCCAGCACTTTGGGAGGCCGAGGCGGGCAGATCACGAGGTCAGGAGATCGAGACCATCCTGGCTAACACGGTGAAAGCCCGTCTCTACTAAAAATACAAAACAAAAAAATAGCCGGGTGTGGTGTTAGGCACCTGTAGTCTCAGCTACTTGGGAGGCTGAGGCAGGAGAATGGTGTGAACCCAGGAGGCGGAGCTTGCAGTGAGCCGAGATCACACCACTGCACTCCAGCCTGGGCGACAGAGCAAGACTCCGTCTCAAAAAAAAACAAAAAAAAACAAAGAGTTTTGTCAAAGCTTTTTCTCTACCATGTGCTTTTTTCTCCTTCATTCTATTAACGTGGTGTATTACTTTGACTGATTTTCCTATATTGAACAATCCTTCCATTCTGAGAAAAAAATCCATGTGCTCCTGGTATATAATCCATTCAATATGGTATAAGATTTGCTAGTATTTCATTGATTTTTGCATTAATATTGATAAAGGATACTGTAGTTTTATGTTCTTGTAGCGTCTTTGTCTCTTTTTGACATCAGGGTAATGAGGGCCTCATATAATGAGTTAGGAAGTGTTTTCTCCTCTTTGATTTTTTTTTCCTTTTTTAAAAAATTCGAGATGAGTTTTGCCGTGTTGCCCAGGCTGGTCTCCAACTCCTGAGCTCAAACGATCTGCCCGCCTCAGCCTCCCAAAGGGCTGGGATTACAGGCACCCGCCACCATGCCTGGCTTAATATTTGTATTTTTAGTAGAGTCGGGGTTTCACCATGTTGGCCAGGTTTATCTTGAACTTTTGACCTCAAGTAATCCACCTGCCTCGGCCTCCCAAAATGCTGGGATTACAGGCGTGAGCCACTGCAACTGGCTGGGATTTCTTTACATAGTCTGGATATTAACCCCTTATCAGATATATGGTTTACAAATGTTTTCTCCCATTCCATAGGTTGCCTTCTTACTCTGTTAATAATGTCCTTTGATTCACAAATGTTTTAAATTTTTGTTATCCAATTCATCTATTTTTATTGCTTTTCAATTCTGTTTATCTCTGCTTTAAGCTTTATCATTGCTTTCATTCTGCTAGCTTCAGTTTAGTTTGCTCTTCTTTTTCTAGTTAGGTAAGGTATAAA